>NC_060168.1:31500927-31515057 GCF_021292245.1 Micropterus dolomieu | reverse complement strand
TACAGTCCACAAGCTCCAGGAGGAGACCCAGAAAAACAATGCCATGACGACCAGAACGGGACCCCCTCCACCCGAACCTGGGGTTGCCCCACCTCCCGCCCCTCCCCCGCAGCCTCCTCCTCCCCCTCCTCCCCCCCCTCCTCCGCCTCCTCCACCTCCCCCCTCGAGATGCAACCCCCTCAGGTGAGGATGGCGACAGCAAACCCAGCACATGTTCCATAACGCACTGCAATCTACAGACGTTTCTGTGGTTACATGTCCTGTACAAAATTAAATCAGCTACAACACTGGGAAAACTGAAACTGGTTTCAGTTTTTAGAAAGTGAATTAAAAAGCGGAGGTTGTGTGACAAAACGTGAATTTAGTGGATAATTTATGCGAGCCTTGTGTAGAGTTTCAGGATGCAGTTTAATCAAGTAATCCTACCCTGTGTCTGAAATCAGTTACTATATACAGTATGTATGTGCGGGATATTTTATTTGAGTGTCTGAATTCTGAGTGTGAAACAAATCCACTGTATAGTGTCCTCAAAACTTACAACAATGTTGATTGATTGATAGTGAAACAGATGACAAACCGACAAGAGTGAAAAATAAAGGCACCTTCTGATAATCAGATTAGCAAAGTGCTTTGAGAGACACAGAAGAGCACCTACTCTGTAATAAAGGAAGTGATGTACAGTAGCTTGAAAGCAGCATTAATGCACTGAAGGGACAATTGAAATGAAAAATGTTTCAGACCATTTATGTTTCTGTCTCTTGATCTCTCAGCTCTCTGATAGCCATCATGAGGAAATCTTCAAAAGGCTCTAAAGCGTCTGTGAAGGCAGAGCAGCCTCCAGGTGAGTTTTACCACACCTTTTTATATTTATATGTTGTCACATGTAGTACAGTACCCTTTAACTATTGTAAATTTAGCTTCTTGGGAAAACAGCCAATGATTCGGGCCTTTGGTGAAGCCATTGGACAGGATCTGATATTATCCAGATATCCGGGTCAAGACTTCCTCTTCTGTCCGGCGCTAATTGTATCCAGTCTGAACAGCAATCTCAGAAGCCATCAGCTATTGTCTGATGACAATTTGAATGCAGATAAATAAAAAATAAATAAATGAAAAGCTAATCGTTAGGGTTCCAAGAAGCTAAATATCAGATGTGTTTCGTCTCTTTTGTTCCACGCAGAGACCATTTAGCTGCATCACATTTACTCATTTTGCTGACACTTTTATCCAAAGCGACTTACAATTGCTGTATATGTCAGAGGTCTTACGCCTCTGGAGCAACAAGGGGTTAAGTGTCTTGCTCAGGGACACATTGGTGGATGTGTTACAGTGGGGAATTGAACCTGTGTCTCTCACACCAAAGATATGTGTCTTATTCACTGCACCATCACCACCCTTGCAGCCAATGCTCACTCAAACGTGATTGGTCAATACTCCTCGGATTACAACGGAAACCCGAACACTTCCGATACCAAAATCTTGTCCCTTGCCTACAGATTTTGCATTCATGTGCTGATATCTGTCTATAGTTTGTTAGATAGCAGTGACCGGTATGGATCAAATAAAATGATGGTATATAATTATGATAGTGATACATATTGTGATATTTTACAGAAATTAAAATGGTTAGTAGATGAAATAACCAGATGGGAATGTTGGGTTTTTTTTGTTAATCCTGTAAATAAATACCTGAAAAGATTCAAGATACTTCATCACATTGATTAAAAGTACTTGGCGAAACAGGCCTGCTTCTGATTTGCTAACTGCTGGACTACAATGGCCTAAAATAACCAGAGCTTCTTAAAGCAACTTATAGCAACCTCTGTTAGATAGCAAAATCTCTCCTGGTAAACAAATCTCTATTATCTCATAGTAAGCACTGTCATATCACCTAAACATATGAAGGAACTTGGAATTCTTACTGTGTTTGCACTTCATGTTTTCTCTCTCTCTCTGTAGCTGCTGAGGGTGTGGACGACGTGAAGGTGAAAGCAGTCAATGAAATGATGGAAAGGATCAAACATGGCGTCGTCCTGCGACCTGTCAAGAGTCAGGAGACTAAGGTGAGGACGAGACGGGCAGACGGAGACATTTATAAAGGATATTTGCCGTTTGTGTGACTTTCCTTTGCTACATGTTTTTTTAATGATCAGTATTTTATATTTAGGTATTTTCTGATCATCTCAAGTTTGAAACTAATCTAAAAGGTTTCCTGAATTTAAAAAAGAAAGATTGATCTAAACTTTGCATCCCAAAGCACTGAATCGGCTGGGCACTTCTTACAATATCATCTTGTCTTATCGCAGATATACTGTTTAAGCGTCTGCATGTTTGTCAGCCAGTGATAAATAAGACAATGCAGTCCACAGTAAGTGAACTTTGAGTAATTATTATTTTGTCACACATACTGATCCCAAGCTCAAGAATGAACTTTCCCGTTCATTGGCTGTGCCACAGCTAGATATTTTGTCTACCAGAGAGCATCGACAAGTTCATTTTTCAGCTGTCATCAATTTTTAATATGCAATTGTGAAAAATGTTTGATTTTGGTATGTGTTTCTGTTAAACCCACAAATTCAGGTTTTTAAAAACTCTCAAGGATGAGTACGGGCCTCAAAAGCAGGCTGTATGACTGACATACGTACATTTGACTGACATACGTACATTTGACTGATGCAAAGTAATAAAAGTTTTTACTTGCGATTCAATGAAAAAATCGCAATTTTTTTTTTTTGCCCACAAACATTTTCAAATTAAGTCCCTTCGCCCTAAAGTCCTCATTCATTTTGACACTGTATCCAACAATAGTAAGGAAGTCAAGGGTCAAAGGTCACAGCTCACTGACAGCAGAAGAACTAAAATATTCCTGTGACCTTATAATGATCATCAAATCAATCTTCACTTCAAACGAACATCAAAGCAGGTGAAACAATATTCCTGCTTGATCACTGTGGAAGGAAACCATGTTTTACTGAAATTCTTCTCCTCTTTTCATCAACGTCAGTAAACACTTTCAGCTCCTTTGGCTCCATGTTTGATGTAGTCTGAATGCACTCTGGCTGATTGCTCTTTTCTCTTTCCTCTCCACGTTCCTCCTTTGTGATGCCACAGAGAGTAGCAGTAAAAGTGAGTATATTGATGTTTGCATCAATCTTGTGATGTGAAGTTGCTGTCGCTCTATGGGGAGAAAAAGACGTTTGCCTCCCTCTGACCTCACTATAACCCAACACACACACACACTCTACCGACTCTAGTTTTAATCAGTTAAACACACTTCACTTGTACTTCCATTTCAAATCACTTCATGGACTGGGCACTGTGTGCTTGTTGGGTTATTGTTCTTCTCCTACCAGAAGCTTACTAATTATGAAGCCTTGCAACACCAGTATAGCAGGGTTTCACTCAATTCAGTCAGCAAGACAAAGTGAGTCTCCAGAAATTCCAATTTTTCGGTGTTTATGAAATGCAGCACTTGTGCCATGCTCTCATGCACTCTTGGCTTTCAAGAAAAAAATCAGAAAGGAATATTTGTGTGATTTTTTTCCCCAGCCACCTCCAATCTGTGAGGAGAAACCGCAGGAGAGCGCCATGGAGGAACTGAAAGGCATCCTGGTAAAAATGGCTTTTTACCAGTTATGGTTTGACTGTGAAAACAGCTGCTTACTCAATCTTGACAAACTCTATGTCGCATGTCACAATTTTACGGTAAACAGTTTTAAGATTCCAACATCTCTGCGACTACAGGACTAGATATAAAGCACACTTTCAGACAGTAAACTCTACACTGTTACCTTTCAGAGATCATGATTTTAATCAAAACGGGTCAAGAACAGAAACCATTTTATTTTGGTTATATATAATATATTTGCTGGTTGTGCAGAAAAAAGGTTGTGGTTGTTGTAACTCAAGTTAGTTAGTGGTAGTTAATTAATCAGTGATGTTGGTAGACATGGCATACATATAAACCTATTTGTTTTAATTTAATTTTGTATTATCAATCGAGAAACACTTAAAATGCAGATTTTAAAATCTGTAAGTAAAAATCTTTTTGATGAAACGGACATATAGAAATTAGATTAAACGGAGCAAAACGTATTGATTTCATTGATACAATATGTCAATATGTGTGTAAGATGTTCTAGATTTGAACGTGTTCACTTACGTGGTGTATAATAAGCTGCAGTGATGGTTGTTTTTGCCTCCAGGAGACGGTGAAGCGGAGTCCCAGCCGAGGGTCTCAGGAGTCGGGGCCGTCACCACCTGGGAAGAAGGACAGCGAGCTGGAGGTCATCCTGAGACGTCGACGCAACAAGGCGGGAGAAGCTGGCTCCGGAGGTAAACACACCTGAGGATGCTGAGCAGTGTTGATTTCTTGTGTACTTTTCAGGGAAACTCAAACAAGGGATTTTTTCCCTAACTGCTGTATCACCAATTTTCCTCTCTGCAAAGTTTGCATTGTTTGTTGTTACTGACTTATCTTGCAAGGACTTAGGACTTGTATATGTAAACTTTATTCGTTATGTTAAACTTTTTATATAATATACAGTGTGTCTTGGGTCAAAGGTCTGACATTTAAAATGTTACTTAAGTAAAAGTATGAAAGTATTTGCAACAAAATATACTTTAAAGTATCAAAAGTAAAAGTCAGTGTCATGTTATAAGATCACTATTCCTGATGTATAAATATGTACACAATACTTCAATTTTGTAGTATGTTGAATTACAACAAATTTTATAGTACAAGTATCTCAAAATTGCACTGAAGTACTGTACTTGAGTAAATGTACTTAGCTGCTTTGCACCACTGCTCAGCTGAGCATTAAGTTGAACTTTTTTTGTGGAAAACACGTCAAACCATTAAACCCATTTATGACCTTAAATACACTTTTAATAGAACCTTTTACAAGTTTGTTAAGAAAATATGTCCTGAACAGCTTTGCAGAAGAAAACATTCAACAATGATAAAGAGGGTAAAGATGGTATAAAGCAAACTGAAAGCTGCCTGTGTGAAGAAGTGAACCCAGAGATGAAGCCAGCGCACTGAGCTCTGTGTCTGCACGTTCAGATGAGGTTGAGCTGCTAATTATCCCGTTGCTGCGTCAGTCAATTTTTAGAACAAGCGGTGTTAACGTAGCAGAGGTCAGGGAATCCATCTCAGAACGATTTCATGCTGTTGAGGGAGAACCAGTCTGAGCTGCTATGTCTGGGTGTGTCCAGAAGAGGGGGCACTGCACCACACAATGAACACACATTTTGTAACGAGGTCAGATTATTGCTGGTATGGAGTTATCTGCTTTTCCATGATTGATTGGCCTCATCTGGCAGAATTAATCACACCTTCTTGATTGCTGGTTAGAGCTCAAAAACATTTGCTTTTATTTTCTTTCCTTTCAAATCATTGAAGTAAAGAAGAGTCAAACTGGTTTTCTGATTGTATCAGCAAATGCAGTTAGAGTGGGAGGAGGAAGGGGGGCATGGAAGATTTGGAAGATGGATGTTGTAAACTCTATTCGTAAAGCAAAATATTCAAAAGAAGAAGAAAACAAGGTGAGGAAAACACAATAACACAACGAGGAACATTGTAAACTGAATGACCTAAAATAGAGCAAATGTAGCACGTTACATTAGGAGTGCTTCCTGTCCTCCTCCTGACCCCTCGTCACTCTTTAACGGGCTAAAACACAACAAATCCATTAGAAGCCAAAGTGCAGTGAAGCGTCTCAGCAAATATTTACGTGTTGAGGAGCTAGATTTTCCCAATATAGGTTGCACTACTGCTGAATACACTTCCAATAAGGTTGAACATGTGCTGGACTGGAAAGATCAACATTAAGTCCACACAGGAAGCACAACACAGTACTTAATCTAGGAAAGGTGCACGTATAAATCAACTTTTCTCTATCACTGGAACAAAATGACATATCACACTCGGTTGTAGCCCCTCATTGCAAGTTGTTACGGTGATCCAAGCAACATTTGAGCACCAGTTTTTGCCATGTCCCATTCTTCCTAATGGGAAATGAGGCTGTACAAAGTTCTCTGATTAGTTGCCAGTTATTCATTGGACATGACACTTTAGTGAACTATTCACAGTCTAGGAGTTGACCCTTGAAGTCAGAAAGCTTAGTGACATGGTTTGATTTGAATAAAGTCTAAGTAAAAGTTACTTTGAGTTGATCTTTGTGGTTTGCTCTTTATCAATCGTTGCCTGTGTTGTTTATTAGTTGAGGCTGTTGCCGTCAGTTTCACCGAAAACCTCACAGATATGACAGATGAGTTAAGTTACTGTTCTGCAGCTGTCATGTTTGACACCTACAAACAGGTTTTTCTGAAAAAAACAATAAACAAAAAGAGGAGAAATATCATTTATGATTTATTTTCTTTTTCCTCACCAGATGAGCGAGAGGGCCAGATGAGCCACGTCTCCTCCTCAGACAGCCTGAATGGGAGGCGCACCAGCAGCGACTCGGGCAAGGATCCAGAGGGGCCGGGGGGGCTGAGCACACCCTCCGACTCTGCGGGTCCCAGGGTTAGCTCAGAGAGACGGGGGTCAGGACCGGGGCCCGTCGTGGCCAGGAGGAAGAGCTCGGACACAGGCAAAGAGCCCAGAGTGGGCTCCTGGCAGGAGAGGAGGTCCTGCAGCTCTCTGTCTGAGAAAGAAACAGCAGAGTCTCCGGTCGGCAACGGCTGCACCAACAGGTGGAGCATCTGCAACATAAACAGCATCAGGGGGGCTAAGCTGACTCAAGTCTAGGGATGCAACTAATGATCACTTTCACTATCTATTGATCACTCCTTTTTTAATGAACTAATGATAAACAGTACTTTGCTCATAGCTACAAACAATTTGGTATCAAAACTCAGTTGTTGTGAACCTCTGACCTTTACCATCTTTTTGTTCCTGCTCCACAGTGTCGGGGAGGACGATCAAACTGCGACGGAGAAGTATGTCGAGTCAAACGGAGTCGAACACGCCGAACCTGGTGAGGACACAGACGCCGCTGCCTGCGCCGGCCCGGTCAACGGCAGCACCGATGCTGAGTGCTAGGATGGCCTCTGAGGATCCCGGGCTTGTTTCTGTAATCTGATCCATGCATTTATTGGCTGATGTGAGAGTGATGTCATCGATAATTACTCTCACATCAGAAGGTTTAGGGTGCGATCACACATTTGCCTTTTGTTTATTGGGTCAGAACCAGAATGGAAAACTTTATTGTAATTTTATATTTGTTGTGTTTTTCAGATTTACATTAACCGTTTAAAAACTAACCGGAGTCTGACAAAAAAACAAAAAACAAGAAAAGTCACATGACTAACGTAGCTCATTTATTGAACAGATTTTTGGTCTGAGCATTTTTTATTCCATTTCCTGTAGATTTTTCACATGTCGAGAAAGCTGAAGGATGTCATTGTTCTCACAAAAGTAACTGAGGTTGGACATGCTGCAGATAAACTGTTCAGAACATGCTTGGTGTGAACACACCCTAATCTGTCCAGCCATTGTAGAAGCCCCCTCAAACAAACTGTATCTGTCACTTGTCAGCAGTTGAGAGATTCAAACTATTATTCTTGAATAATCAATCACAGAAGCAAAAACCATGGCGACAGAGCAGTCGGTAGGGGCTTTTATAATGGCTCATATTAATTAATAACCAGAGCATTTATCAATCTGCTGTACATCAATTGTTTTCTTTGAAGGTTTTCTGAATACAGACTTGTGGATCCTGGAGGAGGGACTGACTGAACTGTACGAGGGAAGCTGCACTGTTTTTGCACAGAACCTCAGTTTTCTTCAAACACTTCAACTTATACAATGACTGTAAAGCTTTAGGTTGATGTTTTCCTCCATTTGATGCACAAAGTTCGATATGTTCAATATCACTTTGTGTCATCAGAAGGAATGCACTGTACTGTTTAGAATCCAGCTCTCCAGCTTCCTCTGCTTCTCCTCTAACCCCCTTCTTCTTTACTCCCAGTTGTAGAGGGGGATGCACAATTGGTTAATATATAATAATATGCTTTTGTTAGCTTCATCAGTCAGTGGATATAATGGAACACATTTAATGGTTTTAAGGCATGTTGTTGAAAAATGGATATTCACAATTATGGCTGGGACAAAAACAGTTTTTTGAGATCTACTAAATTGAAACAAACAAGTTGATTAATACTTGAATATTTTTTGCTATTGGATAATTTTAAAGCATATGTGTTTTGTCATTGTAGTACTTGGATTAACATTAATCATGCAGAAAAATTCTAAACACATGCAATGTTCTTGTACCCAGCAAACCAAACTACTGGATGGTACAAACAGTGATGACTTAACTATTCCTAAAAATGTAAATGCTCCGTACTTGTATAGCGCCTTTCTAGTCTTTTCGACCACTCAAAGCGCTTTTACACTACATCCACCAGTCACACACATTCATACACTGAGCCTAAGTGCTCAAACGGAAATTCACATTCACACTCATTCATACATAAAGGGGCAAATCGGGGTTCAGTATCTTGCCCAAGGACACTTCGACACGCAACCAGGGGGAGGGAGGGATCGAACCGCCGACCTTCCGATTAACAGCCAACCCGCTCTAACTCCTGAGCCACAGCCGCCCCAAAAAATGTAAAGTTTATCCTGATCCACAGTGTTATTTAAGGTCAAATGGGTTAATTCTCTGGGGAGCAGGTATTTAATTGGTTAATTTTAAGGCTGTCTGACAATTAGACTGTACTAAGTTATGTGTAAAAGTAGAAATTTTGGCCTGATGGTGTCGTTAGAAGAATGACACAACAAATTTCATTACAATCACAACCCCTTAGCCCTCATCGCAAGTGGGACAAAAACACACAACAAATTATCTCTTCTGTGCAGTTCAGTTGTCGCTGTATCAATAAGTGGTCCCAGCCTTAATTTTGATTATTATTAGATTCACTGACAAAAAAACGTATGACTTCTTGAACTTGAATTCCCGAGCAAACTGCATCCACTGATGAAGACCAAGAGATGTGGCTGAGAGCTCTAGATTACTGTTAATCTGTAATGGATGTGTTTTCTAATGTCAAGAATGGACCTTCAGGCTCTAATTGTGCATCCCTGGCTGTAGTATCCAGGTATTTAGAGTATGTCATTCATGAACTCTCGCTGTTTAGTCCAACCTCTTCCTGAGTCTAAATGGAGAGATGCTGAGTGAAAACACCCAGAAACAATTTTTACAACCAGGGTTTAAAAAATGGTGCAGAAAGCTTTGAATGTGGAAAGGTTCTTATCCCTTCTTCCTCTTTTGCTACTGAGGCTCCTGTCCAGGTTTCAGCGTGTTGACTATCGGTGTGTCGTAAGGCTTGTGAGGGTGTGAGGTGGAAATCAGACAGATGTGGAAAATAAATGTGATATTTCAGGATCAGAGCAACAATAACAACAACAACAACAACAACAACAACAACAACAGCAGCAGCAAAGTAAGTAGCAAAGTTCCAACTAAATCACATCTAACAGAAATATTCTCAGGTTTCATGGGACAACGTTTCACCAAACTAACTTTGCAGGTGTCAACAGTAAAATGTTTGGGACGAACAAATAGAAAGCCATTTTTAGTGGGTAAATAAGCAAAGGATGAGAACATCTTTGGAGGAATGAGGTGCTTGTGTACTTTGTCTACCTCTCCACAGACACCTGCCTCTAAACCTATATGTCCTGAATTACATTTTGTCGTGTGAATCCTAATGAGATACTGTCACCGGATTAAGATGTCTTCCACACGCCTTCCTCCACTGTATCAGCACTGAGTCCAGAGTCCTGTATGCACATATTCTGAGACGCCCTTATTGTTTCTGTGCTCGGTCAACACGTCCACCTTCACATTTCACCGTGCATTCCTTGACTTTGATTTTGTAGGACCTAAAGTCTATATATAGCTTTCCTGACACGTGATGCAACCTTAAGAACAATTTTGAAGAGTATGCAATTACATAAGGCACATTTGGATGGTGCTTTCACACCTTCTCATTCTTTCTTAAAACACAGAATCACATTTAAAATTGCATTTTCTTCTGTCCATTACGTGTATTTTATTCTAATGCAAAGGACCAGATGTTAAGGAGTAAAGAAACTGTTAGTCTGCACATAAAATAACCCTTCGGAGCTGTTCAGCTGCCACAGGCCTGAATTGTATGCATATCGAGGCCTCGCACAGGCCTCCGGGCAGTGGCCTGCAGCTGGGTTATGTTTTGGGTCCTTGTACTTATTGCATAGTTGTTAACCAAGTGGCTTAACAAGGGGATTTACCGAATCTGACGGAGATTGGGTGACTATAGATATTGTGTGTGTTTGGGATATAAATGGAGTGTTAAAGAGTTTTTTAAAACATGAATTTTCATTTTAGCATCACTTGAAATAAATTGTAAACTGAACCTAATTTTGTTTGTCTTTATTTGAAAAAATCAGCAAAAGCCATTGATGTAAATTAGGAGATCTACTACAATATATTTAGTTTTAGTTAGTGGGACTTAAAGGATTTGCTATGAATTACAACAACTGAACAACCTCTAGTGGAATCTATAAAGATAGTTTTAGTTTTATTTATCCAGTCTCTGAAGCATCTGCCTCCACCCCCAAAGACTTAATGTCAATGAAATTTTGATTGTTTTTCTTATGTAATTTGGTGGAAAAAATCCTTTAAGTAGATTATTTTTTGAATATAATGAATCTTTACATTACCATATTTTAGAGGGAACGCTGTCCCTGTTACTAGATTGACAGATCTTGTCACCACTCAATAGGCCTATAGTTTTGATACTTCATTACTCCTTATTATGTATTTTTAAGTAAACATAATGTTTAGGTTTTGCCAGTCCATCCAGCTTGGCTGCTTGCGGATTTAGCAAGTCCGTGTAAAAGCTCTAACCATGGATGTAGGCTACTAAGTAAAACTAGAGACTGCTTTCCAAGATGGCACTCCATTCACTCTGATTAAAGTTGCTCACTGGGTGCATGCACACTAGAGTTCTTCAGTTAAGAGTGTGCACATTAGAGACGTTGTTTGAGCATCTGACATATGAGATAAAGATCCCAATTTTATTGAATTGAACTGATGATATTTCGATCCTACATAGAGTAATATGAGGGTGTTATTGATGCTTGGGAAACTTTATTCAATTTAAAACTGTATTTTTGGCGCAATCTGCTTCACATGATCCAATATATGGCCACACTCTCCAATACAGGGGCTTTGGATTTCGGCTGCAGTCAAAGGGCCTTTTGGTTCCTCACTGACTGAAGTGACCTGGCAGGAATGCACTAAGAAAGGTATTTTCTCAGGTCAAAGCGCCCACACTAGAAAACCCCTTGCTCAATTCCTTATTTTTATTTCATTATTATTTTAATGGTTCATCTTCTTCTAGGCCTACTTGTAGGCTATATTGATTTTCTTTCATTCTATTGTTAATTTTAACATTTCAATCCTATTTGTTTGTTTTAATTTTTACCAACCTCCTAATTTTTTTGTTAATTCCTACAGTAATTGGTGGTTAAATGTATCCTATATAGCCTACAATGAAAACCTTCTTTCGTATCTCTGTGTTGGAGAGGAAACCTGCTTTTTTGTAAAGCATTGACTTTTTCACTTTTATGTAGACTCTATGGTTTGTCGCTGCACTGTCCATGTGTTAGTAAAACGTTTTTTTTTTCACGTGGCCAGTGACAAATCAGAACATGAAAATATTATCAAATATAATAATTATAATAATATATATAATAATAATAATAATGCCAGTAATCAGCAGCTTGTTTTTTATAGTTACTTTTTTGGACAGGGCAGATCTGTTTCTTCTATACTTGCATTGTATTTCATGTTTTCCTGTTTTGCAAGTAAACCTTTCTCATAGAATTTGTATTTGTTCTTAAACTTTTTTTTTTGCAAACTAGTCTTGATCTTTATATAGAATAAGTAGTCTGGGGATTGATGTTCAGTTTTTATGGGTCCCTGCACACATTGGCATCCAAGGGAACGAGATGAGATGGCAGACCCATTAGCTAAAAATGGGCTGAAAGTAAATGAGGTAGAGGTGGCAGTGCCAGTTAGCAAAGTAGAGATCAAAGCATATGTAAGGAGCAAAATTAAGATGCCGTGGCAGAGTACATGTGACAATGGAAATAAAGGAAGACATTTATACAAGATTCAGCAGAAGGTGGGTGAGGAAAAGACACTGTGGAAGAGCAGGAGAGAACAGTGTCAGTTTAGAAGAATTAGACAAGGCCACACAAAGTTAAATGCATCTCTGCACCTTGTTGGAAAACATCCATCTGAAAATTGTGAGGCACTGCAATCAACCAGAAACTGTGGAACGTGTGCTGTTTGAGTGCACTAAATACTCAAACCAAAGACTGCCTTTAAGAAATGGACTGGAATGGAAAATGAACTATTTTCTAAAACTATTTTCTAAAAATAACTCTGGAAAGATGGTGCTCATTTTGTTTTTGTTTTTTTACAACAAACTGGACTGAACACAAGGATTTAGGCAGACGTAACTAAGACACAGTAGGTGGCGATAAAGCTCCATCCGGTTGCAAGTCGCCAGTAAAAAGAAGAAGAAGAAGAAGATTTTCAAATTACTGGGTAGTGACCATTATCCAATTTTATGCAGATTTGGTAGAGAGTTGAGAAGAGAAGTGGAAAAGAGTGTCCCTAGATATAATTTTTCTCAGGCCAAGTGGGATAAATACCGGGAGAAAGCTCAAAGCTTAGTAGGAGATGTTGATAGTGAGGGTTCTGTAGACAACTGGAATACTTGCTATACCATTCCTGTGAAGCAGGAACCTAGGTCACGTATGCTGGTTCCTTGGTGGAACAAAGAATGTGATGAAGCTGTAAGGAGTAGGAATAAAGCATATAGAAGATTAAGAAAGTATCCAATGTTGGTTAATGCAATGGAGTACAAGCGTCTAAGGGCAGTAGCAAGACGAGTTATAAAGGATGCAAAAAGAAACAGTTGGAGGAAGTTTTGTGGTACGTTAGGTCCTGAGACTCCAGTAAGGCATTTGTGGTCAGCAGTATGTAGAATGTCAGGGGTATATAAAAAAAGATTGATACCAGTGTTACAGAAGGGAGAGGTGGTAGCAGTTTCCAATAAAGAGAAAGCAGACATGTTTGTTGAGAGTTTTCAAGCTGTACATAGATCAGAGATAATGGGGGTTGAGAGGCGTAGGAAGAGGGATGAATTGATTGAAGTTAATCAGTGGAAGCTGGAGAGGAGTTTAGAAAATGAAAATCCTATTAATCTGTTTTTTTCTTTAAAGGAGTTGAAGGAAGCAATTATGTCTGGGGCAAATACTACCCCAGGGAGAGATAGGCTATCTTATGAGTTGTTTAAATATCTAGATGATTTTGTACTTGAAGAAATCTTAGCTTTGTTTAATACTGTGTGGGCAGAGGGTTACTTGCCCAGGGAGTGGAAACATGCAGTTGTGGTACCTATCTTGAAACCAGAGAAAGAGGCATCTGACCCTGGATCATACCGTCCTATAGCGCTCACAGCAGTGATCTGTAAGATTATGGAGAGGATGGTTACTAACAGATTAGTATATTTTTTAGAAACAAGAGGACACTATGTTGATGTACAGAATGGATTTAGGAATGGAAGGTCTACAATGGAATCAGTTGCAGTTTTAGATCAAGATATTAAAAGGGAATTTAGCAATAAGGAAATAGTAGTGAGTGTATTCCTGGATATTGAGAAGGCTTATGATTCTTTGTGGAAGGATGGATTGATGATTAAAATTTTTGACTTGGGAGTTAGGGGACGAATGTTTAATTGGATAAAGGATTTTTTAATGAAAAGAACAATGCAAGTAAAGGTTGGTAGTATTAATTCAAAGACTGTGGGCATAGAGAATGGAACCCCACAGGGAAGTGTAATTAGTCCAGTGTTATTTAATATAATGATCAATGATATCTTTGGTAAAGTAGAAAGAGGATTCGGGTTATCTTTATTTGCAGATGACGGGGCCATTTGGAAAAGAGGGCGTAATGTAGAGTTTGTGTTAAAACAGATTCAAAGAGTGTTAGTATCTGTAGAGGAATGGGGGAACACATGGGGCTTTAAAATCTCTGCTTCTAAGACTAAATATATAGTATTTGG
>NC_060168.1:31435611-31500827 GCF_021292245.1 Micropterus dolomieu | reverse complement strand
TGACCTCCTAGATCCATATCAGTCTGGTTTTAAGAGTGCCCACTCTACTGAAACGGCTCTTCTGTCTGTAACAGAAGCCCTAAGGTCAGCTAAAGCTGCAGCCCAATCCTCGGTTCTTATCCTGCTTGACCTATCAGCTGCCTTTGACACAGTCAACCACAGGATCCTGCTATCCGCTCTCTCAGCAATGGGCATCTCGAGTAAAGCACTCCTGTGGTTTGAATCCTACCTCTCGGGGCGTTCCTACAATGTTTTGTGGCAAGGACAATTATCCTCCTCCCACTGCCTCTCCACAGGGGTGCCCCAAGGCTCAGTGCTTGGGCCCCTTCTCTTCTCAATTTACACCACCTCACTGGGGCCATTCATTCGCTTGCACGGCTTCTCTTACCACTGCTACGCAGACGACACGCAACTACCTATACTTTCCGCCAGGTGATCCCACTGTCTTGGCGCGGATCACGGACTGTCTATCAGACATATCTGCATGGATGAAGACCTTCAACTAAACCTCTCTAACACTGAACTCTTGGTCATTCCAGCCAAGCAATCTATCCACCATAACATCAAACTACAAATTGAATCCGCAACCATCACTCCAACCAAGGTGGTGAGAAACTTAGGTGTCATGATTGATGACCAGATGTCCTTTTCAGACCATGTTGCTACTGTCTCTCGGTCATGCCGCTTTGCTCTATACAACATAATGAAAATCAGGCCCTACCTCACACAGTATGCCACCCAGCTTCTGGTACAGGCCGTGGTTATCTCTCACATCAACTATTGCAAAGCCCTCCTAGCAGCTCTCCCAGCTTGTGCGGTGAAACCCTTACAAATGGTTCAGAACGCAGCAGCGCGTCTGGTTTTTGATCAGCCCAAAAGGACTCATGTCACTCCATTACTCAGTGACCTCCACTGGCTCCCCGTGGCCTCCAGAATCAAATTCAAATAACTAATGCTGCATACAGAGTGACTACTGGGTCTGCACCCATCTACCTAAACTCCATAATACAAACTTACGTTCCTTCTCGCCCGCTACGCTCCTCCAACGAACGCCGCTTGGCTCTGCCGTCCCTTCACACAAAGCAATCTCAGTCCTGGCTGTTCTCATCTGTGACACCACGATGGTGGAACGAGCTACCACACGCCATCAGAGCAGGGGCGTCCCTCTCTAACTTCAAGAAGCTCTTGAAAACTCATCTCTCCTGAGAACACTTCCTCTTATAACACCTGTAACTCCTAACCTCTAACATGCACTTCCTGTGCTCTTCTTCTTCTATCCCCTACAATGATCTTGTATTGATTGCACTTTTTGTTAACTCTTACTTCCTTCCCTAGGTATCTACCCCATTGATGTGATATGTACTGTGAGCTCTTACTAGTATCAGTAAGACAGAAAAATTATTATTCTGAAAAATATACTCTCTCAAAGTAAAAGTGCTCATTGTAAGAAATCTCCTCTATTATATTATCATGAAATAATTGTAACTGTATTATTATTATTATTATTTTTAATGCAGTAACAAGTAAGCAATATTTCAATGTATTTAGTCAAGGTGAAACTCATTGTAACTACTTTATATACTTTCGGTAGTTTAATCTATAAAATGCATCATACCAATGCATCATAAGATGATTGGTTTTGTATGTAAATCTTTAATTAAAGTAACTGGTAATGGTAAGAGTCAGATTTATTAGTCTGAGTTGTAGTGGAGTAGAAATATAAAGTGCCATGAAATGGAAATACTTAAGTTAAAGAGCGAGTACCTCAAATTTGCAATTATGTACAGGACTTAGTTACTTTCCAACCAGAAATGAGCACGCTCAGTATATCCTACTTGGGTACAAAAAGGTTAAATTAACTGTATCTATAACTGTATGTAACCAGTAGCCGAGGCCACAAAGTGAAGATGGCGTTTCTTCAACCAGAAGATGTCATATTTATCTAAAAGTGCAAACATATCTGAAGCACTGTGGCTTTGACCCCATCCTCCCTGCTGGAAGGCTGATTTCCACTGTCTGGTGAGCAGGGAGGGAAGTGAAGGAGAAAGATTAAAAAAGAAATATGAGAAAGTAAGAGCAAGAGAAAAATAGAAAGAAATAAAGAAAAAAACTATAGATTGCTGGTAAAGGTTTTGATGAAAATTATGATGGATTACCAAAAGTACTGAATGGAAATTGCAAATTTGCTACTGCAAAACTATTTGCTTGAGGTAAAGATTTTGGCAGAAGGAAACCCAAGAGAAATTGTGACAGAAATGAATTTGTCAAATTAAATTAAGCCGCAGTGACATTTGCAGCTGAAGGTAAGTCTGTTATCTACAGCCTCCAAGAAATGTTTCCATGTTTGAGATGGTGAACATTAACTGGTGGCTCACAAAAATGCCAAGTTAACTCCCTTTTCTTATTATAAATTATGTCTGTAGTGTTTTGGACTTTCTGAGAGTTTTGCTTTTATACTTCTGGAATTTTGTACTTTTTCTTTTCTTTTCTAATTTGACTTCCTGAGAAGGGTTGGGTGGACAGATTCACTTGTTTTATAGTCCATATCCTTTACGTAAAACCGCTGACATGTTCTTTGGTGAAACATGGAAACATACTATCTTTGAAGAGTAAAAAGGGAGGGACAGAAAGGAGGAAGTCTGAGCTGGAGAATGACAAACACAAAATAGAGGAAATCAGAGTGGCAAAGCTTGGACCACTGACTCCCCCTTCCAGCCAGTCAGACGGATGACAGTGCTGCTGCATAATTTTTTAGGGGTGGAGGGTTTTGAAAAATGGAGCTCATTTAAATAATGGATGACCTCCATTGCCAAATTACGCCCTCATAAGTCACATGAGTGCATGGACTGGCGTAAAAAGGTGCCACATCGATCAGATCTTTGGGAGGCAGGGCTACCTCATGGTTACATCACTGGATGGTTGTTGGTTGGAGGCCATATCCCAAACCCACATCTTCTGCTGAAGTGCTCTTGAGTGCCATGAACTGCGCGGCTCTGTGTAGAGTCTCTGGTCAAATATTCAACCTGTCCGTGGCTTCCTATTGTTGCACCGTCCCTGCCTGCTAGTCAACATCCCGGCTGCACAGGAAATGAAACAGTCAGCTCGACCTGCCCGGTCAGGGCCACTTCACACTGATCTTTCAGAGATTATCTTAACATTATCTTTTATATGAGCTTCTTTATGAGAAAATGTGAGATGTTCGTGCGTTTGATATCCTGGAGAATGCAGGAGAGGCAGGACGTACATATTGGGAAAAAAATAAATGTTTTGATTGCACCTTTCTGAGGACAAGGCATGGGCTGAAGAAAGACTCAGAGGTCACATCTAATCACCAAAGTAAATTTCCTGCATCTTTCACCTTCTTTTTGCTCATTCATATACAGTGCAGTAGGGTTGCAAAGGACTAAATTAATTGTCTCTGGAAAGTCCTTTGACATTTTTGTCAATTCAAATTAACCCTGATCTCTGGATTTTAAATGTAGCTTTATGCTCTACACACGAGAGAGAAAAAAATATGCTCATGTAAAAGAGGCTCCTGGCAGCTAGTTGTAGTCAAGTTGTTCACTATATTTGTATCGGAGCAGCAGGTTTGTCAAGCTCAGAATGATGCCATTTAAACTTTTATGGCACCAAATATAAATGTCATGGAAAAATGTCTCAATCCACAAACAATATAACAGATCTGTAATCTAGAAATTAGCTATTTTGAGTAGATGTCTGTACGAGCTTCAACATGATTGATTTATGATTCAGATACATCTATTGCTGTGCTCATTGACACTTAGCTGGTTGCAGAAACAGTTGACCAATGTTTGTAGGCAGAATTAATGCTGCGTTCCAAACAACTCGGATCTGGGAAATTTCCGTCCTCCAACTAGAAAGAGTACTATGGAACACTACTTGAAGTGGGATTTCCTTTCTTGTGAACTCGGAGAAAAAATATGTACCCCGACTTCAGGAGTAGCAGCCGAATGACGTCACACAACAATGGCAGTTTCCATGGAAGCACACAGTGTAAATGGAAAACAATAAACTAAAAGGCAAAGTATTCAATTAAAATAATACATACTAGTATCAAATAGTTAAACTTGTTCTGCATTTAAATTGATGTAGAAATATTTTGTCAATGTTATTAGGTAGCTGGTTACAGTAAACAATCTCTGAAAGTAATCTTCTCTACCCAAACGTTATTGAGGAAAATGTTAAAAATGCCCAGGAATGTGAACACATTTGGAAATATAGCCTACAAATTTTGCTGACTTTTGAGGATTACCAACTGATGCAGCCATCCTTTTAATTAAGACCAAGTGAACTGCTGAGGGTTTAACTGTGCAGAAACTTTCCAAAGAAACATAAATTTGTCACGGTCAGCCATGTTTATTGTTTACATTTAGTGTCACGCACCACCATGCACCTGAAACGCTTTGAGGTCGGAAGTCGGATATTTCAACATGGAAATGTCCCATTTCCGACCGGTCTGGAATAAGAATGGGTACGGTATGTTCCTAAATAGCTAGTTAGCAACCCTGCAACATTTATGACTGATTGCGTCAGATGAGGAAGCTGTACAGGTTGTTTTAAATCAACTTGCAGTAAAGGAAAATCTTAAATTGCCATATTTCTTCCATTATTTTAACAAATGTTAAGTGAACTATTACTAGTGACTTCCACCACAGCTTTGGTGATTACTTAAAGTGACGCCGATGGGACAGATACGTCACTGGATACTGATTTGTTGGAGCAAAAACACTAAATAAGAAACGGAACACATTGTGAGACACTGAGACACATTTCATTACATTGCATTATTACACACTAACATTTAAGATGTTGGTGCGACACTGTTTGCTTGCTAAAACTGCATTAACTTAATCAATTGATCAATACAGTTATATAGCTATCCTGGAAAGACCCGAAGTGTTGGCCAAACTTCATGACCTTTTGATGGAAAGTCAGGGATCACTAGTCATTATGGTATGGGGGAGGAAAAGGGTGGTGGGTGGTGATGGCGCATAGATAAGATGCTTGCCTTTGGTGTGGGAGACCTGGGTTCGATTTCCAATGTGACCCATCCACCATTGTGTCCCTGAGCAAGACAGTTAACCCCTAGTTGCTCCAAGCGTGCGACCTCTGACATGTATAGCAATTGTAAGTCGCTTTGGATAAAAGCGTCAGCTAAATGAATAAATGTAAATATAAAGTATTAGACTGACAAACACAGAAACACTGGGTGTCCTAAAGTCACTAGCAAATTAAATCCAATTCACTTCTTATGTCTTGTCTACACAGTGAGCTTCACACTGTCCTGGACTGATTAATCTAACACAACACGGAAACTCTGATGAATCCGATTTCTAATTAAACAACCAGTAAATACAATCTGTGGCTCGCAGCTGAAATCTATACCTCAGTCTGGACCAATGAAGTGTTCCGGAGTTGTCCAACATCTAATGTCATTAGTGAGGCTTGTGTGTGTGTGTGTGTGTCAGGCTAAATTAGATAAAAGTTTGAGTGCAGCTAAATTGGACAGAGTGAATGGCTTGTGTGCACATTTGTCCTGGTATGCTCTATGTGTTGTGTTCTTGTTTGTGTTTGACTGCCTGTTTCTAAATGAAATTAGACACAATTACAGTGTATATGTGTGTGTGTTTGTGCTGATAAAAAACCCACAACTTTATTTTTAAATTCACAATAGTCAGTCATTGAATGTGAAGAGGTTTTGCATTAATTCCAATCAAGTTTCAGTTTTTTTCCCACAAAACGAGAATATGTATATTTCTGGTGTTTAATGAGGACTAAACAAAATACATTTTAATCAATTCTGGTCCATTTGGGGAATGTTAAAACTACAATAGTTTTTGTGTATGTAAATGGTTTTACTGGAATGGAAATTCTGCATAACATATTATATCTGTAGATACAACTGTTTTTATTTTTTTTTTTAAAGCTTCATGAGCAGCAGTGAGGACTTACAAAACCCTTTTTGCCCTCAGTTCTGACTCCTCTATCATCAGAGGCAATATTTATTTGAGGAACCAAAAGATTTTATGCAACACATAGAAAATCTTAATGTACTGTGAACACTCCTTAATTATGAAAGGCACAATCACAAATTTCATTATTGTGTTATTTGCTTGTAAATTCAGAAAATTATATTCACATACTTTTGTCAGGCTACAAATTCCTGACTTCATTCTCTCACAAAATGTCTTTTCCCCCAACAATCAGTATGTTTGTAACTTTTTAAAGAAAATAATGTAATGTTTTATTTCCTAAAACAAATCCTACAAATTTCCAAAGGACATTTACTAGAAAGTACTATGTTGTCTTGAATTAATTCAAGGGAAATATAGACAGTGTTCCATTGGTACACTTCCAACTCATTAATTCTATTTTATTACTGGTGTAACTTTTAGTGCACAGCAGGTCATCTGAACATGTAAAATGTCAAATTTGTTGACAGGCAGGATGAAGTTTCTAACAATAAAAAAAATAATGATAGCATATTGTTGAGAAAACTGCTCTGGAGCTTTCAGTCATATCACATAATCTTCATCAGTAGATTTAGATTTGTCCAGTTGTCACGGAGTTAGAGATGTTTAAATTCCCATTTTTTCAATAGAAATGAATAAACCTTGAACGTCAACATTTTCTTGAATAAAAAGGAAGCTTCTCTATTTCCCCTTTCATTAATAATATAGACCAACGATTCCCAAAGTGTGGTGCGCGCACCCCTGCCTGGGGGCGCGACAAGAAAAATGTAATGGTGGTGTATAAACTGCAACAGTTATTTTTCTGTGGAATTTTTCATGAAATAAAAACCTGAATTGAAAACTTTCCTTTGTCATTTTAATTTAAAATTAAAAACGTTATTAATACTACTACGTTACTCACGGGAAATGGCTACTCACACACCTCTTTCCCTCTCCCTCTCTCTCCCTCAGGCTGAGCCACCTGCGCTGTAGGCCTCTTACAAATCCTCATATGGATCCTCTTTTTGTTCATGTTATCTGTTTATGAGACTATAACAGGGTGTGAACAGAAAAAAACAGAAAAAACAGAGGGGGAATGTTTTGAAATGTTTTTTTTTTTGTCATGAACATCACTTTCAAGAGTGTCATTGAGTGAAACCCCTTATGTGACTTTGGGCATGTCCACACTGGTGTAACAAGGACACTGCTTGTCATCATAGAAACAGATCATCAGATTTTGTTTATTGCACCTTCAGTAATATAGTGTTGATAGGCTATTATTCGCGACGTGTAGGCTATATATATATATATATATATATATATATACCTAGAGAGAGAGGGGGTTTGGGGGAGCTGATATAGACCAACCTGTAACATAAAAGAGTTATATACATTAAATACAAAATCATTTTTGACTGGTACAAATTCAATTTAGTTGGGCCATTTCTATGCATGAGAAACACTGAAGGGTTGTTGTTTGATTGATTCCCTGACATGCCCATGTATATACAGTGCTCCCATTGGATGGGGTTCACTTAATCTCGAAATGGTATCGTCCCCTCCGGGACCACTACTGGAACCTCATCTGTGTTTGTGTGTGTAATTTGTTCTCTGTGTTTGTGTTCATTTTTGGATTTGTGTGTTTTTGTGTGTGCGTGGCTGCTTGTATATACTTGTGAATGGCCAGCTGCTTCCCAATGAAATGAATGCTCGTCTGTTCCAAGAGAAAAGGTCACGGCACAAGACAGCACCGCTATGGGAAGTAAATTACAACACTTCAATCTGTGATGGATGGACCGAGGGGGGAATGGAGGGATGGAGGTAGGGGCAAACTGCTATACTGTAGCCTACAACACGCAAAGAATGGGGGTGGCGGGAGAGAAAGAAAGAAGAAGAAAAGGTAGGTTGCTGTGCTGAAAATGATTGGAAGCTAAGGGGTGAAGGGGTGCAAGAATAGAAGGATACTTAGAGATAAGAGAACTAACAACCCTATCTGTGCCCCTCTCTGCAGGTAGGACAAAGGGATGGCTATAAGGAGGAGGAAGCGAATGGAGAAAGATGGAGGAGATTAAATTGCCAAAAGCCCGTGGGAAAGATGGATGAGTGGATTAAAAAAGAAAGAGATCAAGCAATGGAGAGCAGGGACATTGCCCATACCAATGAAAGGGAAAGAGGAATGGATGGATAGATAAGGGCAGAGATGGATGAAGTGATGGAGTGAGCCATGAGATCAAATGTGATACAAATTTTGTTTGAGGGCTGGCATATAGCTCTTTTTTTTTACCATATGCCGACCTGACAGGTCCAGACAAAGTATCAGGATTCTGGCCTCACGTCAGGTTTGGATGTGAATTTTTTCCAAATGTAATTTATAAGAAATGTTCTCTCTTTCTATCTATGACTATGCCAATCACCTCTGTCAATGTGTGTGAAGTGTTGCAAGTAGATAAAAAAAATGTGTACAGTCAACGTTGGATTAGCCTGGCAAGCTAGCCACCAGCAAAGTATGAAATTCTGTTTTCCGTCTCACATTTGGTAGTACCAGTTTTATTCGTACAGGGTCTTAAAGATGCGTGTACTTGCTGGGTTCGGGTCTTAGTTTTAGGCCACGAAGAACTCTGTGTTGGAGTGTTTTTGCTATGTTAGCTGAAACAAGCTAACAATATGCTAAAACTGTTCGTGTTTGTCTGACTTGATTAAGTTGATTTTAAAACTTACCAGTGCAGTTACTTCTATTTTGTAACTGCATTAACTCTCAATTTTCCTCTCATCTCTATACATTTTAAGTTAATTTGAGTAGCTTGGGAGGAGCATATGAGTGTTGTTGCATGACAATTTCCACCCATTTGCACTGTACTGCATCTTTTTGTGTCTGTTAATCACTTTATTCTGATATGTGAACAAAGGAGCAGCCCCACTTAGTATCTCAATAACTATCTCAACCACAAATCCCTAAAATAGAAGGAGGTAGTAGAGGTTTTCATGGGTGCAAAACTTTGGACCTGAATCGAAGACCCACAAAACACCTACCTGAACCCGGCATGCAGAAATTAAATTTCAGCTGGGCCCAATACAAAACAGAAGAGGGAACAGCAACGCCCAGACCCAATTAGGCTGAATATAATTTGGCCCCAGCCCGACTCGGTGCCACAGTTCCAGAGGCAAGCTATCAAGCTGCAATTTTGGCACGCTCTCTTTAAGGAAAAGAAGAAGAAATAAGGTAAAGGAGGAAGAAAGATTTAGATTCGTAAAGAGAGCAAGGGAATAAAGCATGGAAGAATTGATGAAATGAAACCCGAACGGAAGAAATGAGAAAGGAGGGGTGTGAGATGGATGACAGAAGGGGAGGAGTAGAAATAAAAGAGTGACGGGGAATGAGAGAGCGTCTGGGGGATGAGAGAGAGGGGGCAGGCTGAGCTATAAAGGAATAAATCTCATTTCATTTTGGCTGGTGGTCAATGAGCTGATGAAACTAGATGAGAGGGTTGATTTAAGGAGACATTGACCTATGGCCCCTGGGGGCCAGTCACTAACAAGAACATTCACACAGTCTTTTTTATTTTGCTCTTAATGAATGAGTCCAACCTGAGATGATGTACAAGTCACCTGGGGTAGGAATGAACACCAGGGCAAGGCTATGCATTTGTGAAAGAATACAATTATACTGGCAAAATGTGTCACATTTCCCTGACGATTATTATATCTTGTAATAGAATTAAGACAGACATACTTAAGCCCTACTTTACTAATATGGTCCCACATTTTAAATAATGATGGCTAATATTAATCTTTTTGTCCATATTTCCGGAAATATGAAGAAATAAATGTTGACATTTTTACCTATACTAAAACAAAACAATAACCAGAAAACACTTTGTTGTTGATGTTATTTCAACATCAAATTCAATAAACTGACAAAACCACCCGTACTGATAGTGAAATGGACTATACCGGCACACTTTGTAAAACGCCATATCCGCACCCCTTTTTGAGGGATAGAGAACTGAAGATCCCATAGATGTCAATGCAGTTTGACAAGTTTGTATGTGTTCATTTTGTGTTAAAGAAACATTTGTTTTTTGTAGACATGTCTAATGATTATTTTGTGACCTTGCCTGAACCTGTGCGTTCACGATACCTTGATAAGCTGTCACGTCCCCTCAGTCTTTCCTTATCTAAGTGGATCAATGACCAAGCAAAGTGGCCCAATCTTGCTTATTCCGACCTCTGTACATATTTGACTGAATCACCAGGTATTGTAACCAACTTGCTAATAGCCAAATGTTTTCGCTAGGCTGGGCTGAGATTTAATAGACACGACATTCTGATGCTTCTATACTGTATGACTATTCTGCGGCAGCAGCTAGCTATCGTCAATAGTAACTGTCACTAGCATCATATTTATCACGCTGAGAGTGAATATTCATGTATCTTATGCCGCAAATTTCAGTGTGAAAGCCTTGGTTATTAATACAGTTAGGGTTAGCCTAACCCTAACCCTACTGCTAACCCTTAGTCTGCATAATTTAAAAGTTTAGAAGCTATTTCATATTTATTGTCATCAAAAAGAAGTATACAATGCTGTCAAAATGAAGAGAGTACCGCTCACTGGAGGCTCATATGTTCGTCAGCAGTGGATGGGTACAGGCTGTTCTATGAAACCTGAGGTTCAAACTGAAACGATAGGGAACCTGAGATCTAGATTCGTATGTTTATTTGTTTTAGAGCTTGCTAATCAACAGCATTCGTTATTTTCATTTTTTTCTTGTTAGCTAAGTGAATACCAGATTCTTCCTCCCGGAATGGGGCACCGTCTTGGCGCTTGGCACGTGTTGATGCGATGTCGGCCTGGTCTGAAGTGACAATCATGAAACTCATAAAGATTTTATAAAGGTCCTTAAAATTAGTCGTCTCAAACAGCTTTTTACTTTGAGCGATTGGCTCCTACATGATCACCTAATCTTTGATTGCTTTTTTGTCAGAATATTTGATGTTAATATTTTAAGTAAGTGCAGTAGCTCATCAGCAAAGATTATCAAGCCCCATCTCATCAACGACAAAATTCCTGACAAATCCTGCTAACTACATGGACACAAAGGAGGTTACATTTTTGAGGTCTGGTCATGTGACCATTTACACCTCTCACATTAAGTTAATAAAAAACAAATGCAGGTATAAAGACATTAACTACAAGACATTAAACGGAGTCTACAGAATGCTATAGAATCTAAGCTAAATGCCAAGTTTATCTCAACAGAAAATTGTTCCCACATGTTGGCGATATGGAAAATCGCCAAAAGTACTTACAGGTTAAGGTGCATATGAACATGGGGCAACAATTGAGTACTTACCACCTAAAGCTTGTTTCATTACAAAATCCATGGTTGCTGCTGATTTGTATAGTTGTTCTTCTCAAAAGCAAAGAGAACTGAGCATGTAGCCGCCAAGCCTGAGATCTCTGGTTGTCGTGATCCTTCTCACTTTTCCCTTCCTCTGTCGTGACTCCGAGCGTCTTCAATGACTCTCTTCTGGACCTGAGACGAAATGAGAAATGATTAAAACAAAAATCCTTAGTTTTAAATACATATTAAGACATATTAATAAGTTTTAATTAACAAAGTGTTGAGCTTATAATTTCATCTCCAATACATCAATAGAACCACTAAATACAAGGATAGATCTCCACTAGGCCAAGTATTGGAGAGTGTGATACAGCGGATCACGTTGATGCTAAAACAACAGATAAAGAGATCATTTTATCCCTCTCTATCCCTGTGGCAGGAATCCCATTCTGGGAAGCACGTAGATCAATACTGAAGCCATTTGCTCCAAGTCACTTATTTGTTTTCAACTCAATACCAATGGATCAGTCATTTTCTACTGATGACTGGTCATTAATATTTCACGTTAAATTAAACTCTTGTTTGCTGTTTAAATCTATAAAATTCATATATGACACAGATCCAACACGTATGTAAGTTGAGAAAATCAGCTTGTATCCGCACATGCTATTTACATAAAAACCCAGAAATAGAAAGGGAAATAGAAAAAGATAGGGACGTCCATGTTTTGTCATTAATTTTCATGAACAATTACAATCCACTGTCTGTGTTTCAGAAGCTTCTTCCTGCATTTCCATCCTAGTTGGTTATACAATTGCTGTTGCTCTGTTGCCCAGAATATAAAACACTGACATTGAAATGTGATTACAGTGTAGACTCATGGAATGCAAGTGGATTTAGGCATCATCAGTTTCACCTCCTGGTCCAGGACGTAGTGGAAAATGTAACACTTGTGGTATTATGAATGACGTTAAATCTAAATGCTATTTGTCCCCTGTCAAGAACATGCTATACATTAGGCCCCTACTGCTGTTAGGGGATCATTTTCTAGTGGTATCTTCACCTCGGTTGTGTGTTCCAGTGAAAACATTTTTCTTGTCGCGAGGTGGTAAACTGGATGAGGACTTTTGTCCTTGCTGCTGGCTCTAATGAATACTGGTTGGTTGGAAGATGTCTGTATGCATCAGACAACTATACCGTATGGTGGCTGCCATTAAATACACTTGGCCATTAGGGGAAATGAAGCTGCCTTCACTCAGCCATGGTTGAGCCTGGTTGCTCATTGGCTTATGTCGAATATGATGCCCTGTTGTCCCTGTATTGTGTTTCTGTATACACACTGTTGCCCCTGTATGTATTTGATCAATTGATCATCTGCACCAATGTCAACCAAGATGAAATCCTCCACATTATTACGCCCGGTGAACCAGAACACCATTTCCATTTCGAAACAGATCCCTCCTGCTCCCCTTGCCGAGTGCCTGGTGTCATTTCGCTCCGCCAATATTTGCCGGGGCTGAATAGAGCCGGGATGAGATGGGATGGGACGGCAGATTGAGCTGCACAGCTTATTCTGGGAGGCAACAGGGGAGATGAGGCGAGCGGGATGACAATCCATTTGTAACTGTGACCGAGCGCTTCAGGGGGTGAAGAGCCTCATTTCCATACATGCACACACACAAAGATTTAATTAACAAAAATGCCAATATATTCTGATACACAATATGAGAGGCACAAATGCTGCACACTTAACCTTGTGTGAGGAGAGTAAGATGTCCAAAAAACATCCAAAAAAAATTGAATACAACAAATTGAATAATTTTATAGATTAAGTCATTACTAAATGAGGATGTATAGATGCACTCAGGTCAGGTTTATAGCCAAAAGTATATGAAAGAATGTTGGATTGCAAGGTAAATCCATGCTTTTGGAAAATAAATAAAAGAAAAAGCAAAAATCAATCGTGGGTGGTAGTAAGGTAAACTTATATTTTGGTCAAAAGTTGGTTTCTTAAATTTCTTCAAGTGAAAGGTATGTCTGTTTAAAACTTTGCAGGTTTACAGGTTAAAAGTACATTTTCTGACTCTTTGAAAACATCAAGCCCTCCTACACATGAGAGTTCACTCAGCAAGGTCAGAGGTCACAACCAGCCACGGTTCAGCTATTATACTCATTGTATACTACGTTCTGTTTTTAAACAATTAGTGTGGCTGAACAAAGGAACATATATGAAACTGTTGAATAACAAAAGAAGAATAGCTAAAGTGAAAACTGAAAGAAAAGAGGAGCCTGCTGGCTAAAATCAAGGCACATCTTATCATCATGTTGGGTTTGTGTTTGTGTCGTCTTGTTCTAATCATTGCATTTAGAGACATGCTTTTATTTAGCATTGTATTTTGTTGCTGTATTTGTTGGTGCATCTTATTTTGCAAATGAACTTTTTGAGAGTTTAACCTTACATCAAAACATCATCCAGTAAAGAGAGGCGAGCAGCATAGCTGGGTTAAACAGTGTGTGTGTGTGTGTGTGTGTGTGTGTGTGTGTGTGGCCTCTAGTGTTTGTGGTCTGGCAGCAGAACATTTCTCTTATGGTTACTGAAACAGACTCAAGGTCACGCTAATGGAATTAAGGAAAGATGCTGCCCTCAGTCAAAGGCATCTGGAAGAAAGGGACACACGCACACTTGTGTATTGAGGGTATTCAGTTCCTAACCTTGACATTAGAGTCATAATCAGTGAAAATAAACGATCTGTGATCACTGTGCCCCAGCAGTGATGCAGCTTGCATGTTAGACTTGTTGTTCTAAACTGTAATCTGTTTTCTGGTTGCTCTCCTATGAAGCACAACAAGTGACTTATTTTGTTTCCAGTTTGTTTGAAACAACCTGAAAAACTCTTAATTTGTTGTAATAATAGGAAATGCTGACAATATCACTTGTTTCTGCCCTTTTTCCAAACATCATTTCACTTTCCTCTAACTGCACTTTCTGTCTTTTTACCTCACTAGACTCTCTCTCTCTCTTTATCACCGGTTTCTGTTTTTGTCTGTCTCTTTCAATGGCTTTGGTTATTGCCATCATCTCCTTGTCACCAATGATCTTTTTCACTTGTTTGTCCTCTTCCTCCCTCTTTTTATTGCTGGTTTCTCTCCCTTTCTCTCTCCATTTCCAATGCAAGCACACACTACAACACCCCAAAACACACACACCATACTCCTGTACACCTACTGCATTTACATAACCAGATCCCCTACAAAAGTTCTTATTAATCCGTATTTATTCAATTAAAGAAAGCCTGCTTATTGTAAACTACAGTAAACAGTTGTCTTTATGGGGAAACCGACAAATATTTGATATGAACATAAAATCTGAGTGAGGTTATGTTGTTTTTTTTAGTTGACAATAGTATCAAAATATACAACAAAATGCTGTTTAGAGCAAACTGTTGAATCTTGGGGGGGAAGGCTGGTTATTCATAATTGATTCATTCCTTATTTTTAGTGACTACCACTAAAAATCTTCATATGTATGTTTATTGTGTTTCACTGTGGAGTGTATGCATAGATTATGGATATACTTATTTAACTGGGTATAATGAGCATCTTCGGCACAATAAAATTCAATGAACTGTCAGTGATACTTTCTTGATTCATAGTTCACTGTGAGCCACCAGTGATATTTCTGCTCCACCGATGATATTTAAACATCTTTTATTTATTTATTTTTTTTGAAAGATTCCTAAGAAATATGTGTTACATATATAAATTAGTGCAACTCAAACTGGTAATCTCTCTGCTCCGCTGCCGTCTTCCCCATCACCCTGTACCTGCAAACTGCAGCCTCTCCAACACGACACGACAGAACACACATTACTTGGTAAATCCTTCATCTGAGAAAGACATTCATCACGGTGTTATCGTGTGAAACAGAGGAGCGTCAGTCTACCTGCCTCCGTTTGCATCCTCATCACAAACCAGAGGACTGAACGACGGCTCGTTATGTAAGAGCTTATCAGTGGGCGGTTAGTGGTGGACTGGAAGCTGTAGCAGCTCTCCAACATACTGAATTTTTCCATTCTGGTGATAGTGGAGGGGCTTTAAAACATTACATAACCCTTCCTTTCACACAGGGCCAAATATACCATACAGACACTGACAACAGCACCCAAGGGCACCCCCCTCCCTCATCTCCCACCCTCAGCACCCAATCATTTTTCTTCCATCCTCCACCACCCTTTCTTCTTCTATTTTTTTTAATTTCATAATCCAGGCACTGGCAGCGATGTGTGACGTGGGGTAATGTTATCAGGGCCGGGCAGGACGGCGAGCTGATCCTATCCAGTTAATTGGAAGTTGTTTCCGAGTTTCACGGCTGGAGACGGGGATGGGAGCGGCTCGGGAAGGCAAACATGAGTCTGTCAACGTAACATGCTTATGACAGGCGAAGGAAATGTGTTAGAGCGAGAGAAAGAAAAGAGAATAAAAGGAGAGAAGCTTCAAATGTGTGTTCAAAGATGACAGGTCCATTACAAGAGTTACAACCTGTTATCATGTCAAAAGTCATCACTCCAGTTTTACTGATTTTCATTTTGAGCCTAAAAGACTGGCTATATTCTTTGTTTATTATTGTCAACAAGTCCCATGAAAAAAATAGTAAGTCAGTTTCTCAACACTTACCTTTCAGATTTTTTTTTATTTTTATTTAATCACCTCTCAAATGTATAGTTTCATGTTTTAAAAAGGCTCAGTAAGTTTATATAACAAACAGGAGGAAATTGTCCAATTGTTGAGGACTATTTGCAGCGCATTAATCCACATTTGGTGCTCTATTGAGTATTTGGGGCAGCAGGACTGTGTATATAGGACTGTGTGATGAAGGAACATGTCAACCAGTGCAACAGTGAAGCTCACTGATATCTGATCATACAGACATTAAAGTGGCATCAGTCTTTTGCCATTGCTGTTATAGCTATATATGTTTGTTCTGTAAATCTGCATGTGAACTGCCTTACCACGCCACAGTAATGTAACTTTGATAAAAATGAATACAACTCAAACAAGTTTCAAGAGTTTCTTACTGTGTAGAAATCTAAAACTTGATACATTCAAAAATGGCCACCTAAATGTGTTTGTACAGTTAAGAGGCTAAAACTAACTAAAACATCGGTATGGTCCTTTAAGAAAATCCCCTGTCCCCTTACACTGTTTGTGTAGCAGGTTTTTAACCCCACAAAGTGTTCATCCATCTTGCTTCAACAGTCACAGTGGTTGCAACAGCCCCACATCCTGCAACCCCAAAACAGACCAAAGAGAAGTTTTACAAAGTAGAAATTAAATGAGGTTTAATGGGCTCCAATGACATCTCACGAGCTCTCAAGTGCACATCATAAGTCACAGTTGAAATGCTCCTATCCCCTTTAACCAATTTCAAGGACAGATGTTAAAAACCAAGTCATTTGTAGTGGTCAATACACACACACTCTGTGCCCCTAGCTAGCCTTTCACCCTGTATTTGATGAGCCGAGCCTTAGGACACTCGACTGGACCAACCTGGAAAAATCAATTGAGAGAACTGGACGAATGCACCACGATGGATCCCTGACAGGAGCTGTTTTCACACCAGGTTAGTACGACTCCATCTTCATCTCTCCGCAGTCTGTGAACAGAGTACTGTGATTCTTGGAGACTACATAGGACGATAAAAATTACAATATCTTGCCATGCTAACGCTTTAAAGCTTAAAATCTGTTAAATGTTGAGATTTGATGTGATGTGTTCTATTTATTTGAAACAATTCAAATGTTTAATGCTTACTGTTTCATATTGTTTAGTAATAGCTTCATTTGTAGTAAAGCAATATTGTGGTATATTATTATATTGATTTCCTAAACATCTGTTTCACTTTCTGTGTGACAGGTGCAACACAGTGACTTCATGAAAGCCATTCAGTTTACTGTTCAAAACACAATCAGTTTTTTTCTGGGCATCTCACATCTGTCTTTTTCTCCCAAGAATAGATAGATAGTGTCCAAATATTTATACTTTATATCATTTATTTATCAATGTTTTATATGTATTGACTACTCATAATATTGCCTGATATATTTCAAAAAGTATAAGAGACCCAAACTCATCCTATAGCCAAAAATCTGCGAATAAAGTTGGCAGACATGTTTGGAATTTTGCTGTTATAGCCCTTCATTGTAAGAGGACAAATTGGTGTACAACAGTACATTTGTTCAGTCTATGAACGAACAAATCTTTAAACTCAGCTGACTGTACTGCATCACTACTGTCACTGACTGAATCAGGAGCTTGTTGCGGTGGAGCTCCTCACTGGTGACTGAGAGCGCAGCTGACAGCTCAGCGGTGATTCACCGTACGTTGCTTCCTCATTAAAAGCTTATTAAAAGACAATGAAGCCACAGAAACAATCATAATCTGATAACTCAGTTGTAAATAGTAGGCTGCTGAGATACTAAGCCTATGTGCAGTGCTGGATTTGTACTGAACTGAATGTAACAACTTGGACCACAAACAGAGTGAAGGTGCTACTGAACTGAAGACTAAACGATTCAGTCAAGTGAAATGTGCATTTGAATGATGATACAACCTCATAGCCTCATAGTTATTTGTGATTTCCACCTTTAGTTTACAGATACTGTGTGTAAACGTTAATGAACTTTTAAATTATTGTGATTAAAAAAGTTTTTAGCTCGCGGAAAAATGGTAATATCCAAATGTTTCTTCACAGCTGCTTCACTTGGGTCAATACAAATAGTTTCTTTCGTACACACACACACAGACACACACACACACACACACACAGACACAGGTGGACAAACATTCTCTATTTTGTTTATCCTGAAAAAACTCGACAAAACAACGCATTCATGTTGCAAAAAGTCACCAGTGACAGAATATACGTTTGGCAGACGTTGGTAAATGAATTAATGATGAGCTACTAACGGGCCTTGCTCTCAGACCTGCCAGGCAGCGACTTCACCGCCCAGCGACATTATTTATTCATGTGACTTCGTGGTGATAAATTATTCCCTCAGCACAGACTGGAAGGCGGAGGAGGGATACATGCCTCCATTTAATTTTCCTTCTTTAAAAAGTGACCGACCCGCCTCGGATGTTGAAATTACTTTGCATTGAGGAAGCTCATTTTAACTTGAATATTTTATATGTTAATAATACTTACTATGGTTTATTATAGCACTGACTTCCTGCTGATTAAATATTACACCATTTCTTCACATGACATTCCGTTTCTGCTATGGGTCTGTGTGATTCAGTATCTGGTTGAGACAGCCCTCTTGAGTAGGAGTAATTGCTATAAATCTGGTTATGGTCAGAACAGCTGTTTGTAACTAAATTAAATAGCTGATTATCTGATATACACCGTTATGGCCCGGTTGTGTGGCCACACCCAGATCCTTTTTCAGCTTTTGTTCTGTCTGCCTCTTTCTTTGTTCGCCTGCTCGTTTGTTGGATCATTTGTTTATTTCTCTCACTTTTTGTTGTGCCTTTTGGCGTTTTGTTGGTTTGGTAATATATCTGTTTATGCTCAGGATGTGTGGAGGTGGGAGGACTCTTGGGGTTTTGCAGGGGGGTGGATGCTTGCCTTTGCTTTTGTGCTCATGTTTTTCCAATGTTTCTGTTCATTTGTTTATTCTAGACATATATAAATAGTTAGATATATAGTGGGTAGGACGGTGGCTCTGTTAAGGCAGGATGGATGGCTACCTCTGAAGACCATTAACCCCGAGTTAAAAAGTGTCTTTCCCTGCCTGGCACTTGAAGACTTGGTGTCAGACTGTTCCTGTGAGGTTGCGAGCTCAGACACAACTCTGCAGCAGCATGTACAGAGGGGGGACCGACAACTGACCACCATGATGACTTGACTGTGACTAACGGGGTTCATTGAGAAAACATGTCAGTTCATGACAAAACATTTTTCGGCTCTCATTGGAGGGCATGACAGGAAATAAATTGAGAACCGTGAGTCTATTGTGTAAAGGGAGGCTCACATTTTCTTTCAGTCAAATGACAGAAGCCCTCACAAAGGACGGCCAAAGGATGTGATGTCACGGGTCTGACGTAGAAATAAATAAATACTGACAATACTGATCGATGGTCACCAACATGGACATTAAATCTTAATCTTACTCGCTTAAAAAGAAGAGCCAGAAAAAGAATGAATAAAAAAAGTGTTCATGTTTATTCACGCTCTCCAGCATTCCTCTCTCCATCTGTTTCCGTCTTTCTTCCTCCACTTTGTTTCACACTGACAACATCTCCTTCCTCTTCTATTGTTTGAGTCTCTCACTGCGTCTCTCTTTGTAGAGTCTCAACCTCGTTGTCTTTTCTTCATGTAGATGAAGCAATGATTTCCCTGAGTTGGTTGTTAGATCTGCTGTGTTGGAACTGAAGGTGCATTTCTTTCCCACCTCCAACACAACAGTTCTTTCTTTCCTTCCTTTCCTTTATACTTTATTAAAACCACTGTAACTAATAACGTAAATTAATTTAGATGTAGACAGTGTTTTGGTATCATTTAAAGAGAAAATTGTACATGATTTTACTGTTGAATCATGAAAATAGAGGTTTGCCTTGTGATGTATAGTTTGAAAAAAATTGCTATACCCTTCTCTATATTTGTTTCATCATACTTACATACATACAAAATAATTTAAATTTAGAGTTTGCACCATCAGTTATGAATCTAGTAATGCATCTTATTTAAATATTGAGAAATTCTGTGCTTTTTGTGAAATTTTGCTGATTTTAATATTTATGAGCAAAAATCTGTGGACGGTTATTAACAATTATCACATAAAGAGACAAAGTGAAGGGAAAGTTAGGCAGACATAGGAGGCAGGTTTTGGTTGCAGCTGAAACTCACTGTATGCAGTGTGTTGAATATTACGTAATTAATGGAGCAATTAGCTGCAACAGTACGGAGCGCTCACTCAGCCATCTGTTCAGATGACAAACAACGAAATCGATACGGCGCCGAGTCCCGAAGCTCTGCCGCTGTTCAGGCTGTCAACCATTAAACAAACCATTCAGAGGAAATCTGAGGAGGCCCTGAAAAAACACTGAGGGAGTCTTTTGTATTCATCTTTACCTGCATTTATCAGGTATTTTCTCAGGATCTCTTTCCCCTGATCCTGCTTTCCATTCACCGTGTTTGTCTTTGTGCTAATTGTTGGATTATAACCATATTAGAGTACCACGCAGGTGTCATTTTAACAGCTTAACCAGGTTATCAGAGTTAAATTAAGAGCCTCGGGTTGGCGTAAACATAACCCGATTAACAGAGCTGGTTATTTGTCTTTTGAATGACTGCAGCACGTCTCAGTCTGATTTCTTTTTCTGTTCTGAATATGAGCCAGAGAGGTCACAGACTGAGGTAAAGTGGTGATTTAATAAGTTAACAGGTTTGCAACACATTTTAGGGCAAACAGCTCTCATGTAAAATTTAAAACTGCAAATAACCGAAGTTAATGTCTTATTTTCTCACAGCAACACAACACACAAAAACACATCCTTCAAGACAATCCAACGATGCCTATCAAACAAATTACATAAAGTTAATGAAATATAATTTATTTTTTACTGCTTTTTTGTGCTTACCTTAACCTGATTAAGGTCATTGAACAAAAGCAAAAGTATTCCAATTTCAGACACATTATTTAAGGACATTTTGTAGTGTAATCATTGAGTTTTATCTAAATCTGCTCTCATATCTAGTTGTAAAAAGATGCACGAGACTGACCTCGCGAGAAAAACAGCATTGTTTATTTGTTCAAATGCTTAAAATTACATGTGTTTATCTTTTCTGATTAAGTGACCTCTTGTTACCATGTGCGCAAAGTCTGTCCTCTCCCAGAAGCAAACAAGCAAGTAGCATGACATTACTACTTTAAAAAAACTCTAACTCCTCATTCATTTAAATGAGGCAAGTTTAGTGATGCAGCAAGCAAGGGTGCCGATGCAGAGGACCCGGCAAGAAAGTTGAACCAGGTTTCAACATTTGCCAAAACGCAACATCATCTGGCAAGAAGCAGCCTTGGTTAATCACATATGTGCAAACCCACGTTCTGGGTAGATCACTTAATGACGTGAACGCCTTATTCTACTGTTGACCTCTCTATCGTTGCAACAAAAGAAAAATAGGTGCCCCAGTGATAACTTCCTAGAGTAGTAAAATCTTCTCTCAGAGTATTATACTGCAGAACCTCTTAGGGAGGATTTTGGGTAAACAAAATGACTTCAGCGCTGGAGACTGCAGTTTACATCCCATCTTTTACAAACACTCTACACTGGTTTATTCTAACTATGAAGGTGATCTTTCTTAACCGTAACTAATTACTTTAATACTATGAATCATTCTGAAAGGTACTGATAAATTACTTATTTGTCCTGTTTTTGAAAAATTCACAGATGGAGGGAGCCCCAGTGACAACCATGGCGCCAACATGACAGAAAGATGATGTATGTGGTTGACATTTCTGCGGTATAACATGGAGGCGGCGGCTGCGCTCATCAATCAGGCTATGATCTCTGTAGCGTTCATCAGCAGGAATATAAATCAAATATTTCTAAAAACAAGCAGTGTAATCAGCTTCATCCAAACACAGTCTGATTTTGGTTAATCTAAACAAAGTGAGTGTTGATGATGTAGGCTACTTTGCATTAGGTGCATTTTATGTTGTTGAGTTTGACAACATAAAATGTTTCAGCAAACTAAAGCATCACAATCGAAAAGTGAGCTGCCATTTTGCCGAAGTTCAACTATCACACACACACCAAAGCACAACAAACCTACATCTACGTTTGAATAGTGGACAGAAACATCTTGATTCACATTCTTTGGCAGTTTTCAAAAGGCATCCTAGAAAAGTTTGGAAATCGCTGACTGAAGACAAGCAGATGAGGCACATACAGAGACATCCTTACAACATCCTTACAGCGTAGAGCAGCACAATTTGCATGAAATATGTAAAAACAGAAAAGACAAACAAATACACAAACAGGCGTTCTGCAAACAAAAACAACCAGAGAAAAGGCGACTGGTGATGAACTGGAATCAAACCGCTGGTGACATTTTCAGAGTGAACTCATTCAGCCTTGAGACAAAAGAATCATAAAGACAAAAGATCCTCCAACGCTGCCGTCACGTTCACCTCTGACAGACACACAGAGATGCCGTTCATTTGTTAACATTTAATTATCTGCTGATATTTTACTGTTTGCTTTGATCCAGAATGTCTTTCATCCATCCCTCCATCACCAATCCACGCAGTTTTCATCCTAAAAGTATTCATCCATGCATTCTCCCAGAGGTGGAGGAGTCTTAAGATCATTTACTTAAATAAAGGTATTAATACCAGACTGTAAAAATGTATGTAACTGGAAACCTGAACCATTGTGTGGAAGGTTTAGATTATTAACAAGAAATTAAATTAACTAATAGGGAAAGCAGCAACTATTCACATTTGAGAAGCTGGAGCAGTTACATTCATTAGAAGTTACATTCCACCACTGCTTTCGTTACCATCAGTCATCATCCGTCTATCCATCTGTCCATTCCTACATCACTGCATGAATCACACGCATATTTCTTCGTCCATTATCTTTCCATATCTCCACCCATCCAAACATCTGTCAGCCACTCCGTTTCTCCAATATTCATCACTCCATTATTTTATCCCTCGTTCATTTATCATTTCCATATTTTTCTTCCTGTCCCCTTATCCATCCACCTGTTCATCCATCCATCATCTATCAAGCATCCATGTATATTTTCTTTTTGCCCCCGTTGCGTTGGTCACTTATCCACCTAATAACTTAATCTATCATCCACTCTTCTTCCTATTTATTCTTTATGCAGCTGTTTTGTTAGTCACTTAATCATCCATTCACTCCATCTATCAGCTCTACTGCCAACTTATCTGCCCATCCATCCATCAACCACTTCATCCATTTAGTTCACCATTCTTCTATATAAAAAAAGGGAGCAAATTAGAAGAGGGCAATTATCGACCAGTTTTGATTTTGGGAGTTGTATCGAAAGTCTTGAAACAAATAAATAACTATTTTAGTAATTCTGATTTGTTTTATGAATTGCAGTCTGGTTTCAGAATGTCTTATTTTACGGATACGTGTTTATTATATTTGACAGACTATTTAAGAAGAGAGATCGACTTGGGTAAACTATGTGGCATGGTATTGTTAGAGCTCCAGAAACCATTTGATACCATCAGATTCTGATAATTAAACTAAAAGCTCTGGGTTTTAACAGTATGGCATGCAAATGGATTCAATCATACTTGACTGAGAGGCATCAAAGAGTTGACATTAACAGCACTCTGTCTGAGGCTAGAGAAATAACATGTGGTGGGCCGCAGGGTAGTGTCCTGGGTCCATTGCTCTTTCTCCTGTATATAAATTGCATGAAATCTTTTTCTCTACGCGGACGATTCAGCCTTGGTGTTCTCCCATAAGGGTAAGATAGTTATTGAGAACCATTTAAGTGATGAGTTAAAGAACATAAGCGAATGGCTGATAGAGAATAATTGTCTTTGCATTTAGGGAAAACTGAATCTATTTTATTTGGTTAAAAAAAAAAGGTTGAGTAGGACACCAGAGATCAGAATTTCTGTGGGTGGTACGAGCCCGTTCTCATCTCAGGGCGTCATATACCGACGATTTGAGAAAGACTGACAAAGCGTAGTTATTTGAGACGCATCGGGTGCGTCTCTGAGACATTTACAGAAGCGTCTCTACGTTATTGTTGTCAGTTATGACGCATTGAGATGAGAATGTGTTGGTGGTACCCAGATTGAAGTTAAAACTTGTGTTAAATATTTAGGCTGTGATTTAGATAGTTCTTTGAGTGGAGAAGGTATGGGTCAAAGGGTTATCACAAAAGTGAACCAAAAAATTAATTTTCTGGCACGTAAGGCTCATTTTCTAAATAAAGAAACTTTAACAATGTTAGCAAATGCTTTCATTCAGCCAGTTTATCCAGATAACTTCAGGGTTAACTCTGGGTTTTTCATCACTTTTGAGTGAGTTAAATAAATGAATCTGATTTTTGAAGTGATGAGAAGTTTTTTAAAGTGAAGTGGAACGACCACTTATTCAGTGCCCGAGTCTTTTAATGTAGAAACGCCGACACACAGCTGAGCTGAAAGAATAAGGCTGATGTTTTCATACAGCTCATAAGAACACATCAAATCAACGCACTAGCCTATTATAGACTAGGCTACGCCTGTTCATTTAGGCATTCACGTTGGCGAACGCACTCACAGCTGGATTGGGAAACCATTGGTTTGATTAAACAAGTTGATAACCAGCTTTGCGGTACCGCTTATCCCGATCGTAATTGTTAGGGTTAGTGAAGCCAGATAACCAAAAGATGTCCTGGGTATGCTGTGAACTCTGCGTTGGCATCCATGGTGTTGAAAGATGCACTTGGTAGATGTGCTAAGTGCTGACACAAATCTCACCCATCCTGATGAAAATGAAAATTGAAAATTCCTATGGTGCGTGCATAAGTGCATACACATGCATCAATGTGTGGTACATTTTGGGGGTTTGAAAACATGGTCACTTTATGTTATGTTAATTAGTTACCTGGATAAAACTGAAAACAAGCAACAGTCGTCTTTTCAGCCAACAAAATCTACGGTTGTGGGCTGGAAATGAGAATCTTATTTCTGTTTGCTTCTGTGTAAAATCACAGAAGCAAAATAACTTGGGCTTGAGAAGATATTTTATGCAGTTTAAATGAATGAATGATTTATTCTAGGACAGTGAATCAAGAGACAACAGGACTAAAATATCCAAGAGCAAAAACAGCAGAATCTGTTGTCACTGAAAATCACAGCATTAATGGAAATGGAACCAACAATGCAACACAACCATAATTCATTGACTCAGGCTACTTTTCTAGCCTCATATATGTAGCTGCATAGATCTCCTCCTCCTCCTCCCCCCCTCAGGCGGTGGAGGATGGAGGGGGAGGAAGCAGGCTATATATCACCAATGAGACATTCGTCTATTTTTCTTGTGGCTGGGTGGCTGAAGAGAAAGAAAGAGGAAAAGAACGAAAGGATGGGAGGGATGCAGGGGCGGATACAAAGAGAAAGGGAGAATAACGAAGAGAAATGAGGCCAGAGGGGGGGAAAGCTGAAAGGGGGGGGAAGGGTAGGAAGAAAGGACTGAGAAAGGAGGAAGATGATTGGGTGGCAAAAATGAGAGACAAAAATATGAGAGGCTACATTAAATGTAGAGAGATGGAAAGAGGGATGAGAAAGATGGAGGAAGAAAATTTTAAATTATATTAAAGAGGAAAATGTGGTAGAGGAAAAGAGGAGAGACCTTATGGATGGGAGGAATGTGTTGCAAAGAAAAGAGAGGGAGATGAAGGAAATGGCAGACAGAGAGAGGAAATGAGTGACGTAGAGAAAGTGACAGAGAGTGAAAGAAGAAGAGGAAGCTAGGAAAAGACTGAGGAGGTCACAGTTGGAGGACACAGAGATAAGGAAGGTGGAGAAGAACCAAAGAGGCAAGAAGCCCACTTAGCAGCTATATGTGGCCCAGAAACACAGCTTGTGAAATCATGTTGATGGCTAAAGGCTCTCGGTCAAAACTTTCAGAATACCACAAAAAAATCCTAAAAACTGAATGCAGAACATTTTTACTTGATGCAGCTAAACCAAAGGCAACTTATAGTTTGCAGATAGTGGTGTTTTCAGTCATCTTTCGTTGAAAATAATTCCAATGAAAGTAGATTAACTGCGAAAGAATGTGTCAATACTAAACTTGTAAATTGTCGATGCTTTAAGCACCACCAATGAAATTCCATCCATCTGCATTGTTTTGGGGTGGACACAGGCATCTCAGTGGCAGCTATCTTCAGCACACAAACCGTTCATTCTGAGAGAGCTGACACCGGAGATGTCAACCGCATGATGAATGGTGGTACAACAGTCCTGTTTCACTTCACGATCTGGTGACTCGCTCGAGGGCAATTTGATAGCTTGATGGCTTCACAGGTGCTAATTCTAGCTGTAGTCACAAGTCACCTGCTAACAGCTACAAAAAGCACCTAATTCCCCTGGTCAGCATGTGAGAACCCCCAGAGAAGAAACATCTGTTCTCAGGTTTCAAGACTTGCAGGCCGCTGGCTGCACAGATTGTTGCTGGAGGATGGTCGAGTTCAGGCATTATTGTTCAATGAATGGAAAAACTGATTGATGTGACCGGATTGAAACACCAGTAAAGGTGCTAATGGTGGCGTTCTTAAAGCTCCAGTAGTCAGTGTTATATACTGACATTCAATCAAGAGACTATGTAATTTGAGGGCTGTGTTGCAGTGACAAACCCGCAGAGAGTTATCCTCTACTCAGCTCCTTTTAGCTAATAGTTTTGGTTTTATGGCACATTTACTGCACAGTTCAGTCTCAACAGAAGAAAATCTCTGTGTCTGTTGGATGTGTAAGTAGTCATAACTTTTTGAGGTGCTAATATGTCAGGGATGTTGGTTTGTCAGCTTTGTTGTGGAAATATAATGCACTCAGGTGGTGGAAAAGAATCTATTAATACAGCTTTATGACACTAACGTTATCAAACTAATACAACTGGTAACATTTACCCACAATTCCTGGCTCTTGTTCTCTACACAGAATGTAATGTATTTTGTGCTATTGTATTGCAATCTGTGTGGCTCAATAAAAAGAGGGGGACATGTAGATATGCATACGCCGAATCCACACATATTAAATAAGTTATCCACACCCCTATTGCCCTAAATTGATTGTTCCTGCTAATTTAGAAAGCTTTACCTGCTCACATACATAAAATATCATTATTTTAATAGTAATGAAATCAGTTAGACCAAGTGGTGTAAAATATACCAAAATGAAGCTTCAGCAATGGTAAAAAAATTTCGAATTGTTGAAATAAACAAATTAAATTACTGTTTTGACTTCTCTCTAATTCATAAGTATGTCTTTTTTTAATGCTTCAATCCTGCAGATCACAGATCATAGTAGTTGTGAGTCATTAGTAGTTTTATTCTTCAGGCTGATAAACTGAAAGACTCCATATAATCACCTTTAAATTGCCCTTAAAAAGGGCTCATTTGCTGTTTACTGTGTTCATGTAATATCTGTCGAGTTGTCGAATACCCATGTGATTGTGAAGGGATTCTTTTTGCGAGAGAAAGTCTGGTTTAAATTAGAAAACTGAATTGAAAGTCTAAAACAGCAAAAACTGTTCTCCACACAGCAGGCAGGAGACAAAGGAAAAATACAGCAAGAATACAGAACCATGCATGAGACAAAAAGTCAGCAGTGGTTGGACCGCTGGAGGACAGAAAACAGCTCCAACAAATATCCACCAGTGAGAAGTATTTTTTAATGCTGAGAGTCACAAACCCAGTTTAGTTTTTATTTCAAAAATTTCACAATAATAGTTTCATTCTAACCTTACATACATCATATCAGTGCTTTGGATACAAGTGTCCACCATCTAGGAAGAGAAGCAAGCCGATACACTGAATTAGTAATCGCAGATTGTGTGACTCAGTGTTTGTTCTTATTTTGTTTGTTAGAGGACAGAAGTGCTCAGAGAGACAAACACTACATAATGCATTGAGAGCTGAGTGGTTTGTCTTCAGTCGGACCGTCTGCTCCCTGGTGTAGGACAGATGTGGGTTAAACGGACTTCACAGAGTCACGGCAGACACCAACGATGACCGAAGAGGTCATGTCATCGTGAGGGGACCATGAATGTCTGAACCAAACTTAATGGCAATCTGCTAAATAATTACTCAGATATTTCAATCTGGACTCAAGTGGTGGACCCACTGGTGGAGTCACGCAGCGAAATAATTTGGGGCGAACTACCAAATAATAGACATTACAGTAAAATTAAGGATAAATGCTCAATCACCAGCAAATATATTGGCTTCATCGTGCTGATCTTATATTGTATTTTCCTCAAACTGGAGCCATAAACGTACCATCAAGTTTACAACATTAATTTATTTTTAATTAACCTTTTTTTAAACAGGCAAGTTAGTCAAGAACAAAAATTCTTATTTTCAACCACGACCACAACAAAATATACAGTAAGTCCAGAAGTTTCCCTTGTCTTTGCAGAACTGAAACACTTCTATAGATTGTATTTTTTTGGAAAATAGTTAGACTTTGTATGTTCAGACGTGGGCTTTCTGTTTAACTCCTCTCTCTCCATTTGGTGATTCCCATAAAACCTTAGGAGGAGCTTTGGAAAAAAGAGAACAAATAGAAGCAAGAAATAGAACAAACACACAAGTTGTTCTATACCTTCAACCAGCAGCGGTTGCTTTTTGGAGCACCAGTCTTTACCCATAGCAACACTGATGGCAAGAAGTCAATGTTAAAAATACACATCAGAAAAATAGAAGAAGAAATTACCTTGTTGTGAGATGAGAATCTAATTTTAAAGGAGCCCTGGACTGGAACGTAGTGACAAAGGTAATCAGAGAAGAAGAGCCGTCACAGTCACTGGTATGTAAATTTGTGAATATAAATGCTCTTTTTTTCTTCCTTTGGCTCTTTTTTTCCAGTCAATAAGCGTTCAGTGAGCCTCCCCTTCACTGCATCAGGGTTAAGAGGGCTGTGGTAAGTGGCCAGCAGCATGCTGGGAGGGTGGGTGGTGATGCTGTGTGGGTGGGAGGTTTGCTACGCCTGCCAACTGCTCAAGTACAGTGATAAATGTTGCTGAGAGATGGAGAGCTGCACTGTAAAAAAATAAAAATAAAATAAAATTATATATATATATATATATATATATTATATATATATATATATTTATGGTTCCCAAACGATGTGCTGGCTTTTCCTCTAGCAGCACTATGAGGTTGAAGTTGATGTAAATATATCTACTACAACCGAATTGCCACAAAATTTGGTACACACATCTGTGCACCCCTGTGGAAGAATAGTAATACCTACTAATATTCTCATCAGCCTCAGCTCTACTTTGAGTTAAGTACTAATTAGCCATAAACTCTAAGATGCCAACTATGCAAAGATAGTGAACATGGTAAACATTATATACCTGTCCAAACCTTAACACTGTCATTGGGATCATGCTGATGTTAGCATTTAGCTCAAAGCACCTCCGTCTGCTTAGAGCCTCACAGAGCCAGTAGCATGTCTGAAGATGCTTAGTCTTGTCTCCAGGTAATTGATAATTGTTTATTAAAAAATAGTTAGATAAAAGGCATGTCAGAAGCTCCCAGAGCCTAAGGTGTCTTCAAATTATTATTATTAACAAAAAGCAGTAAGCTGGAAAAGAAGGTATTTGGATTTTTGCGATTATCAGAATTATTAGATGTATTTTTGTCGATCGGCTAATTATTTCAGCACCAATTTTTTTGTCTTTGTGGAGGGAATCTGATTTCTTCTTTAAATGCACAGTCGTTAACAGATACCTTTCCTCTTAACTAGCTGCTTATAAAGTTTGATGGGGGCTGAAGCCTGTTCTACTCTTGTAAAACACTTCAGATGAGAGCTTTATTATGAATGCTGCAACTGTAAAGTCGTCCACATTGGAATAATAAAAAATGTGTGTCTGAACATCTGGGTGGAAGGGCAGGCGGTTTCTGTGGGTGGGGGGAGTATATAATCAAGTTACACTCAATATAGCTCTTCCTGCTCGACAAAGTGGATGTGACAGCAGGAACAAAGGATGATTAGCATTAAACACAGAGCTCTGGAGCTCGCAGTGGTTTACTCACTGCCCCACTGACAGGAAGATCTGTAAAGAGTTTAAAAATACTGAGAGATCTTAGAGAAGCCCCACATACAATTACATAATTTAGAGTAGTTTAGAGTATATTTGCCGATTGTGGAGCTTATTGCACGCTGCAGGAAGTCGGGAAGATGTGGAGGATCTCATTCTGATGTACTTTTGTGGTACACATGTAAATAAAAAGAAGATCAGTCTGTCAGTGTGTTTACGCGTAAAAATAAAGCGCACATCTTTTCATGTTGGCTCACAGGAGCAACATTCACAGTTCACAGAAAAGTAAAAAGCATAAACCTCAACACAATTTTGTGGCCACATTAGACTGTTATGCTCATTACAGAGCAAAAGAAAAAAAACTAAATTATTGAATAAAACATAAAGAGTTAAATTTGCTTTGTGTAAGCCTGATCTAAACATGTGCAATTATGGTTTAAGCCATGTTCGGATCACCATACCCGTGTGTGAAATACGCACTTTCTTAACCTGTTACTTAAACTGGACTTTCTGGAAAACCCTCACAAACACAACTAATGGTGTTGTTATAAAACCTTAGGAAGTAGCCATTTTGGCTCCGCCGCACACTAAGCCGTAGTTGACGTGCACCTCGGTGGCTACGGAGACACCAGATGGGGACCGCAAGAACTGTAATTGGTCAACTTGGACTCCTTGTGTTTCTCCTACAAGAGAAGTCAGTGACGATCCCACTTTGCCAATTGGTAATCCAGATTTGACCGATGTGCTCGCGCTGCAGAAGTGTCATGTTAGCTTCGGCAGAACTTTATCATGCATTTTACAAGGATGACTGTGGATTTTTGCCCCCCAATTACAGTGACCTGTGACGTGTGCATGTAAGAACTGTTTTAAGACAGACATGAAAAAATGTGGACATATCCTTTAATGGCAGCAGCAGTGCAAAATGGGCCCTTCTTCTCCACCTGTAACCGTTTCATTGTCCAGTCCATTTATAGGTTCTATCTAGTACACATTCTAATTCATGACCTGTTTCTGTTTTAGGCCTCGTACAATGAAATGAGACACTGCTGTCACGCTGCCAACATTGTGCTGAACAGTGTAGCGAGGCCAAGATTTGCCCCCATTTCCTGTCACTGACTGACAGTATGAGAAGCTCCATGATATACGCAGTGACAGCCTGGTGTTAAAAAGGACATCCACGCTGTAGAGGCAGCGCGCCAACAGCGTGATGCCCGAACACAAGAAGATTTATGTTTCTGTGCAACATACAAAGAAAGCCACAACGTCCAAGTGTCTCAGTCTCTTTGGTTTCTTCTGAATATATTGAAGGTATTTAGTTTGAATTAAGTGAATTGGCTCTGCTTCAAAGCAGCTACTGTGTTGGCCAGCCACAAGTTATTTAACTTAGCGGTGGAACCTGCTGTGCAGTTAATTAGCTGGGGATTCTGGATGGCAGAACTCATTACATGGCTGATTGAACAATAAATCTGTGTGTTTTCTGAGGGGTGACATGAGGGGCTCAGTGAAGCCGAGGTCAAAGCGCAGAGACAAGAGCTCTGTCCGAGGAGACGTGCCAACACTAAACTATGATGCGTTTCTGAATTTAAAGTAAAAAAACAAAGAATATTTGCATACAGCATCATAGCTTCATACTCTGGGACAGACGACCACAATTCTCAGCAGCCTCTAGTCCACCAAGTATAATTTAATTTCAGTTATTATTCCTTTTTAATCTAGTTTAATGTCACAATTACAATACTACTTTTATTCACCTAGCAGGCTAACTCTTCATTTAAACAAGCAAAGAAAATATTCTCGTGCAATTTTATACAAAACTGTGTTGTTATTTCTATCCGCAGGATGAAGCTAATTATGGCTTCTCTTTCACAACAATAATTACCTTTCTTGATTACATAAACATCCCATTGCTGTCTGGAGGTGAATGAAGAGAATGAGACTGACGGTCGTCTAGGGCGATAGTGACTGGGTTAAAGCCTTTTCCCCTGTACCAGAATGAAAATGGGTTCAGTCAGAACTAGCTCTAAAACACAATGTGGCGCTAGGTGTGCCTATGTGAGACTATTGCACATCTAACCACACCCAGTATCATTGATGGGACAGCTCTGTTGCACGGCTGGCGTACTGGCACGCCCTGCAGCGTTATGCACAAGCTCTTCATAGGTTCAAACTTAGTTAACTTAACAAATTTCCTAATTTAAGCATCACAAAATTAAAACTGGTTTCACCACACAAACAAGTTCTTATGTAGTGATTAGTTGTTTCTGAATATTTACAGTTAGACTTCTTCTAAAAGCTATTTAATAATTAATAACTGAATAATGTCAGTGCACTTATAAAGCCGGCTAGGTCAGCATAATCAAATATTTCTACTCATTCGAAACTGCATGAACACTTAACGTAAAAACAAATACATTTTTCATCTATTCATACATGAATAAAACAGAGCAAGTAGTACCTACATTTTCAGAGGACTAGCAGTTTAATATATCATTCCACACACTGGTGATTGCTTTCGATTGGAAAGCACTGCAGATGCTTCCTAGAAACCGACTTACACATCAACAGTCTTGATAGCTAAGATATTTCTTAGGTTTTTAATGGAGCTACACGCTTTTTGTAAATCACTAGTAGGTGCAACCCAGTCCTGGTATACACAGATCAAAATATAAACCACTGGTGGTTAGCAAACATGAGATTTTATTTTAGTTAAGTTCTGTTAAATTGCTCTTTAAAGGATAATGTTGGAGTTATTTTATACATTTACTATTGTAAACACTTTCCACACCAATGTGACAGTCTGTCTCTTAGTACTTTCTGACTTCCCTTCCATGGCTTTGGCTCTCAAAACTATAAAAGCTAAAGCTTTAAATAGTTGTTGGCTTAGTAATTTACTTTAACAGCTCAAAAAGGAGGAAATAGTGAATTTGTTAGGGATTATTTTCAGTGGCGGATGAATCCACATTTGTTGCTCTAGTGAGTATTACCTACAGTGTGTGTGTTCATGGTGATGGTGATGAAGGAACACGTCACCCAGTGCAACAGTGTGGGTCATGGATGTGTTTTTAATAGTTTTTGGACATCTACGGAGCTCTATATGGCACAGAGGAAGAAGATATGTCAGGCTTTGATACACACACATTACTTGTTTGTAGGATCAAGTCACAGTTTGTTTTGGTATTTTCAATAATTTGTTGACAATAAAAAAGACAGAAACAATAAAATATCACCAGCCTTATCCTGTAATCCTCACCGGCTCTTCACTGTCTGTCTCATCCCGAACCAGCGCAACAAAAAGAAATGTTTGAACACAAAGCAGTAAAATATTCAAAGTGAGATGCAGTCTCTGATTCTGCATCTCCCTCCCTGCTGCTGCACAAGCTGCTTACTCTCCCAAGTCAGCCAGAACATCGGCGACGGGCAAACGCTAACACGGTGATCCACGTCAACAGGTGCCAAAGGGTCGTTGCCGGGGCAACAGTGGCACTTTGCATCAGCTATAGGACAGTGTTAAAGAGAAGAAAAGGCCGACACCACTCAGGCTTAAGAAGCAGAAACACTGAATAAACACCGAGAGCAGACGCAGCGTTATTACTAGTACTGGTGTTATTTTTAGTTCATGTACTACTACGTCTAAACTTGTACTTGACTGTATTTTTTAAACATTACTACCTTTTCTTTTATAAAATGTTATTATCACTAAAGGACATTTGTAGCTCAAAACAGTCATGTTTTAACTAACTGAAGAATGCACACATTTTCTGGATACTTTCTGGAGCATAAATAAGGCCATGATGGGATGCTTAAGACAAGCTTTCAGAATCTAAAACAGGAGCTGGTGCACATCTGTTTAGCTGCCAATCTATGATCCTAATCTCACCTGGAACATTCAAAGTGTTTTCAAGCACGCTTGAGATATTTTCACTCTGGACAACAAATCAGAAACTTTGTTGAGGCGGTGAGATCAGCCCCAAACAATGTCTACAGTGTACAGAGGTTTTCAGCCAAAGTTACGTCAATCCTATTTAAAGAAAACAGTACATGTTAAGCTTTCCATTGGTTAAAATAAAATCTTTAAAATTAGAGGTTTCCACAGTAAACAACTTAACAATGAACCAACACCAGCATCCTATAAAAGACAGATGTAAGAAAAAGGACGCATTCATTCTTGTAAGTCAAGCAATCGTCAGGAAGCACGCACATACATATAGTCTGTCAGTTTCCATTTCCATGGAGAAATAACAAATTGGCTGACTGACAACGGCAATATAGCGAAATATACACTAGCCACGTCACAGAGTCAAGTGGTGTCCTGTTATTCTGACCTTAAACTCGCAAAAGTCCATTAAATGTCTGAGTGGTCATTAAAATGCAATGCATGTCAAAATATTTTACAATGAGTCAGCTAATGAATGAAAATCTCTCACAGGTACGAGACAAGTAATAAGCCAGAGAGTCTGTGACTCAGACACTTTTTAGGATGAGTCATTAATTCAGCTAGAAAGGCAATCTGATATAGAGATTGTTGGCCCAGAGGTGGACGTGGAGTACCCATCTTGTCTAGGTACATTTAATTTTGACTTGTCCTTGCACCAAAAAAACAAAACGAAACCAACGCACCAACATATCTTACAAAAGTAAACCCAATTACCATTAAAAGCTAAATTTGCAGCTGTAAAAACCTTATGTAGAGTAACTCAAGTGGTACATCCCGAGTCTCTTATTTGATATTTCCTCAACACTCACTTCAACCAGAAATCGTTCTGGTCCGCCATTTTGCAGACCATCCCAAAGCTCTTATTTCTGCTCCGAGGAACAGGGAGGGATCTCTCTGAGACGACTCTTTTACTTGTGCTACTGTTACACTGAAGCATGTCAGATAACGATTCCAATGCTGCATCACTGTAAAACCAAAAGTAAACACTAATTGCTAATGTACCTTGCTTAAAGACTTTTTTTGTCACAACAAAATCACTTACTTGGGTTAGGTCTGAAAAACTGAAATGTGATGATTTTCAAGACTTTTAATTGTGTAAAATTAGCTGTGTAGCTTGGATTCAGTGCAATCTGTAGCCCCTCTATAAATTATATAATCAGTTTTCTTTAATTCTTTACTGGGGAGCTGTTTGTTGTCTCACAGCTGATCTGTACAAGCTGTGTGTGTGTTTGGCCTGTAGCCTGAATGTGAGCTGTTGACTCGCTCTTCAAATGGTAATTGAGAATTTAAACTCTCTCCACACTTCAATCTGATTGTATCTGTTGTTTGTACTCCAGTGTGTGCGTGTGCATTTGTGGTCTTGTACTTCTGTCTTTGTGAGGACCAATTGAGTTTTTGACCCTGACAGTTAGGACATTTTGTTCAACCCCTGATTCTTTAAAGGGCAGTTTGAGGGTAAAGACTTGGTTTTAGAGTTAAGGTTAAGATCAGGTTTAGGTGAGTGTTAAGGGGAATGTATTATGTCAGTGAGGGCCCTAAAAGATATCAAAGTACAAATGTGTATAAACAAAGTAGGAAATGAGTGTGCATTGTGCTCAAGGCAAAAATTAGCTACAGCTAGTTTAATATTTAGAATTACCAGCTTGTGACGGAGCGTTTCCATTTAACCCGCGCAGCTTCTCTAGCATTTACTGTACTGGTTTAGCGGCACAGGAAACTCACAGACCAATTGCATGTGTTCAAATCATCTCATGTGATGCTGCTCAACCAATCAAATCTGTGCATTCCGATGAGCATTGCGAGTCGAGTCCGCGAGTGAGATACACACAGTAAGAGAGGAGACGAAAGAGAAAAGAAACTTCACATGGCTTTTTTTTTTTTTTTTTATCAAGAATGTACAGATTCTTACATGTACATTCTTCCCACGGGCAGTTCGAAGCCAAAATATCTCATATCCCCAATCCTAGCCACAGCTCACGTTTCTCACTGAACAGGAGAAAGTAGCGGGGTGGTGGCTATATAATGAAAGAGAAGAGGAGGCTTTAAAGCTGTTCAAGATGAGTTGAGTGTTTATTATAAAATTGGTTGAGACTACACTTCAATCACTTTAAGCTACACTTTTAATTAAATTTTTTTCTGAAATTAAGCACTTGGTTTTAAGATGCACATTTTAAAACATTTGATACAATAATACGATAATGCAAGGTAGTCGTTATGATGTTCCAGGCCTTTGCTTAGGGAAGTTTTCTTTGAATTTTAATTGAATACCCCTGGACTAAACGACTAATCGATTAATTGAAAAGATAACCGATTAGTTGCAGGCCACCAAACCCCACATAATGAAAAACATTGCAACAAGAACAAACAAAACAACGTGGTACAAGAAAGTTGAACAATGGAGAGTGAAGATGATTTCCCTAGCTTCCAGCCAAGAAAGACGTTCAAATTGAATAAAAAGTGAGTATATGCCATCAATGAGAATGTACTGTGCCTGTCAAATAAAATGTGGTCTGAAAAGGTCAGCTGGTTGTAGACCTGTGAATCATGACTCAAGTGAAACCAAACGGCAGCTCAGTGCAGTTCAGTCTGCTGAAAAGGCCTTAATTTCCCTGAAACGCAGTACAAGAGGACAACACGGTCAACTCTGAACTACTGAACTTCTAACCCTGCACGGACGTATATTGATCCTCATTATGTTTACAGATCTTGTGAGATCCCTGTGTGCGGCCAAAGTCGCGTTAAGCCTGTATCCGCTCCTCTCCTGGTGGTTTAGGCTCGCTCTGGCCGAGCTGGGCAGGAAGATAAGACGGTAGTTGAGCCTCCTTTAAAGAGAGTGTGAAGCTCGCACCGCTTTATCTGCATAACATTTCAACAAGATTAAACACTCCATCCGGCCGCTATCAGCCCCCTCTGACAACACCACATCTGGATTTAGAAACATCCTCAGCAGTGAGGACCGATTCGATGGCTCAGTGACGTTTTTCTGATCTTTCAGGCTGACTTTCCCCTGTGTGTCTAATGCCTCGTGCAGACTACACGACTTGTGTCTTGTGACGGGAGTCTTGAAATTGTTGTGGCGTTCACACTACGTGACTGATCAGTACACACTACAGGAGCTGACAAGGACTCTGTCACCCGACGTTGGTCTCCAAACCACGTTTTGTCAAGAAAACACACTGAACTACAGAGAGAGCTGGAGGTGAGTAAAAACGTGTTTTGCAGTGAAAAAGCAGCTGCCTGCTCTCATTGGCCGGATGTGGATGTCGAGTCGGCCGACTCCTCCAGATATTTGGCATGCTAGATATCTGGCAGACGTCGGCGATGTGTCAGAAATGTGTCGGGAAGCCGTTTTGATGAGTCCTTGTGTAGATCTCACATAATGACTGGCGACCGCCGATCAACCGCCGAGCAGTAAAACGGGCTAAAAAAACGTGTAGTGTGAACTCGGCTTAAGACAAACTGGGTACCAACTGAGCAAGGTTTTAAGTGACAAGGTGGTAAAGTCACTTTAAGAAGAACTAAGATAGGTTCGTAAATGTCACTGAGCTGAAAAAGCAGCCAGAAGTTTCAACCAGAGTAGTAATTTGTAAAATGTCCCAAACTCGGCCCACGTGCTTCTTGGAAGGGTTACTTAAAAACTAATAAAACGTAATTATTGACATCTCATGTGATAATTTTGAATACATTTGCCGTAGTCATATATATTAATATCATAAAATATCTTTGTTAATGTACCCGGCACTGAGCTGAAACTATCACAATTCTTTAAGAGTGACTTAACAAGAAATGTCAGGGATCCGGCGTTATTGTATTTGACCATTACCATCAATGTGACTACTAATACCAATACTGTAGTTTAGTCTCCAGATTAAGCAGTTATTTTATCATCATTTCGTATCCTGTCATTTACATCTGTCTCTGAAGAATGTCAGTGAGGCTTCCTGTATTTCAGCAGCTGTGATATCTACTACAAGGACAGCTTCGTTACCCGGACTGACATCAGTGAAAACTAATCAACCAAAAACTGGCAGAGAAACACTCAGAAGCGTAAAGCCTGTCTCTAATTCTCTCCCATGAAGCTCAGCATTTCCTGGGAGACTCCTTTCATCCTGGCTGTCCTCGTGTCATAATTTCTAGATAATGGATGAGATTATACATTTTTTATACTGTCATGCGCAGACTGCAAAACTGAAAGGTGATAAATAAATCAATAAAACCGTAAATCTGCCCTCACACGTAGACAAAATCTTTTTATGTTTTCAGACTAAACCTTTAGAGTCAGTCACCTAAATGTAGGAGACGAGTGTGTAACGAGAGGTATCACAGCACGAAAACTGTGAGATTCATTCTAAATAAAGAACTCCGCCTAACTGAAGGTATTTCATTGCACAGTCAGTTATAAATAATGCATCTTTTATGAATTCCCTTTGACGTACAGTCGCCTCACACACACACACACACAACATAAGCATGCAAATGTTCAATTTTGCAACAGTTTGGAAACTTTTTTCTGGTTTCTTCCCAGTGGTGATCAATCAGCTCCATTTCCTCCTGATTGTGGTGAAAACCAAGACATCTGTGCTGAAAACCCATTGGCTCAGTGACAAAACATTGTTCCAAACAGACATAAGTGCACAGTGAAACACAGTCCATTGCGTTGGCTTACTAAATATTTAATTGTTCTTATTTTTGCTTGTTCTATATGGATTATTTTTTTCCATCCATTTGCCCTGGAAGCAATAAATCATAACTATGCTTCTCTTTTAAACTCTAAAGAAGGCCCATTGTCGCAGAAAGGTCTGCACAACGTATCCTTCATTAGGGTTTCCATTTCAAGTTATCATACTTGCCTACTGCCTATTATGCACCACAAGTATACTACACACCGTGAAACTTCCGTCAACATTCTTTGAGAATAACTTGTAAAGCTGATGATACACGGAGGCAACTTTTTGAGCAATGTTGCTGGGCAATCTTGCTAGTGGCAAGTCCGACTAGGTTTTGAACGGATAGCGGCGGTGCGGGGCGGGTGGAGGAGTGGTGGAGGAAGGGGATTACGGTAGTAATCTTTACTCATTACCATTGAAGGCAACGTTGCCCTGCACGATTGCTCTAAAAGTTGCTCCGTGTATCATCAGCTTAGGGGGACAGTGACTTTGATGGCCCTCTGTTTCCACTCTTAAAAAAAGAGAATCTTAGTCCTCGTTACCTTTTTTTAAGCTTTCAGCTGCATCTGACAGTCTTCATCACCGAATGAAGTCTTCATCAGTGAATCAACACAGTGAGATACCTTTGAAATCTTATTGAGCTTAAGATTTATTATTGGTCAAACTACAGTTTCCAAGGGCAATTATTAATTTTTGGGCTCAACATTTTCCACATTTTGTCAGGACTGAACAAAACCTACAGTTAGAGATGCAGAGATTGAAATTTTCTCGTTCTTATGAAGTCAGACCTACCGATTCCATTTTCAGCTGATTTTCTTTCTAAGAACTATTATTCAGTGCTTGGGCTGGGCAATAAAACAATAATGATAATTATCACAATAATTTTCCTCAATATCAATATAATAAACGTTCAATATATCGTCAATAAATATTTGCTTTAATTTATTTGAATCACGAACAAATTAGCACTTAATTTTTCTATTATATATATATTTATTTTGTAGGAAAAAAAGAGGCCTGAAAAAAGATTAACTAATCATATTTGTAGGGAAAAAAAATAGTTTTGAATGTTCTACCTCAGACTTGTGAAGTGATCCACTGTTTGCCCCAATCTGACCATAAAGATAAGTTTAACCACATAATTCTTCTTTCTTTCTCAATGATGGTGCACTTCTACACCGCCATCATTGAGTCCATGCTCACCTCCTCCATCACCATCTGGTACGCTGCTGCCACTGCCAGGGACAAGGGCAGGCTGCAGCGCATCATTCGCTCTGCAGAGAAGCTGATTGGCTGCAATCTTCTTCTCTTCTGGACCTGTACGCCTCGAGGACTCTGAGGTGAGCAGGAAAGATTGCAGCTGACCCCTCCCACACTCAAACTGTTTCAGACTCTCCCCTCTGGCAGGAGGCTGCGGTCCATCAGGACCAAAACCTCTCGCCACAAAAAAGAGTTTCTTCCCGTCTGCAGCCTCATTAACAAGACCCGGGTCCCCAACTGACACTCCCCCCTTGCAAATGATACAAATGTCTCTGCACATGTAAATACTGTTTCATCTCGTGTCGGGCTCAGGCCTGGCACGTCGCACATATTTGTTGTTGATTGTTGATCTTTTTTGTTTTTTTATATATTTATATGTACACAATATTCTCTTCCTTTGCGATACTTCTGCACGGCACAGATCCAGAATAATGCACACGTATATATTTGCAACATTCTTCTTTTATTCCATATTTATATATTTCTACATTTATTTATGTTGACTGTGTGTTTGTCTACGTGTAGCACCTTATCAACACAACAAGTTCCTCGTATGTGTAAAACACTACTTGGCAATAAAGCTCCTTCTGATTCTGATTCTACCCAGTAGCACCAACATTAGCATTTTCTACCTGGGGTTTATTCAACTTTATGTTCATAATCAAACAAAAATCTGCCAAAAACACAACAACCCTATCGAAACCAATGTGGTAGCAAATGACACCGGCACTGGACGTGCTTGTAAAATATCCACTGTGTTGGATATGTGACACTAATCGGCCCCAGGCACAAATTTGCAAATTCTGCTATGGCAAAGGCATGACCCGCCCTACTCTACCTTTGATTGGCTCAGCCTGACAATGATGTTTCTTCCTGTTCTTTCAGCCCTCATTGAAAGAACCAGAAGTTTTTGCTGGTCTGCTGTCTTCGGAAAACTTGCCTGAAATTGATAAGCTGTGATAATTTCTTCTAAATGCAGTCCATTTGTTCACAGTACAGGTAGCAACCTACTTCCGGAGGGTGAGAAAAAAAACATTAACGTTTTTTATTAGCTCAAAACTGTTAACCGTATCAAGATCCAATGAAAGTGTAAGTTAGGCCACTGAGATGCGACAGCCACTTTGGTGGGTGAAAGAGATGTAAAGGTGTAAATCAAAAGCACAACACAGATAACAATTATACCCTAAATTAATACATAAAGTTTATAAATAAATATACATCAAGTCAATGAAAACCCAGACACCCTTCCTGTAAACAAGATATAAAGAACACATTAAAAATCTTGCTTGTTTGAACACAAAAGGTTACAACAGATTCAATAAAAAACATGCACCAACGACCAGAAGGATGCCCCTATTTTTCCCCAAAGGCTATATGAGAAACATCATCATCAGGCTGAGCCAATCAGAGGCAGAATAGGGTGGGTCACCATAGTAGGAATTACAATTTTTCGCCCTGGTCACTGATCAAGCTGAAAGCCGTCCAAATCCGATCACCAGCTGATCGATCCGTGCATCTCTACCTACAGCCCGTCTCATCTTTTAAGCAACAGACTGAGATAAATAAATATCATAAAGAAGACACTAAGAATAACGCCAAGTTGAAAACTGAAGAAAGTATCTAGCTTAGCACTATCCTACGTGCACATCAAACTATCCCCTAACTTTAAAAAAACAACGAATGACTGGGATTCGTGGTGGGCTGTGGCATCTCTGCAACACAGGAGTCAAGGATGTTTCACATCTTGACTGGATGTCTGCATTGTGTTTGGCCACAAATGAAAAAACTTTAGTCCCCTATGATGGCCATAAGATGCAGATTCTCTCTTGAAATCCAAAGTTGATGTTTTATTTACAGTAAGTTAAGAGAAGAGAGTTGATTAAGAGTTGATTTAACGTATGCAATTTGTGTCATGGAGTCAATTAAAAAAAAAAAAAATTGTGAAATTTCAAGCATATTAACAGAAAAATCTGTCATCTACGTGTAAACAAATGGGCAGTCACAAATATAAATGTTGAAACCTGCTAGCATTCTCAAACTGATTTAAGGAGAAACACAATTTGTTCATGTGCAAGTCTATATATACACAGTATGTCAATATACCTTGAGCTTATATGGGCAAGTCTAACACTTGACTGGACCTTTAGGGCTATTTTGGGTTTGGGTTTTGCTTGATTGACAGGTGTCTCAGCCTATTATACTCAGCCAAGGTGGTCTCCACTTGCTTACCCCCTCACCTCCTGCCCTCTTCACAAAATTAAGAATTTCTGGCTCCAGCAATGCCTAAATGCAATGCAACAAATCTCAATGTCTGCCTTCAATATGAAACAAGAGATGAGACAGAGGGTTGCCTTTCAGTGTATATCTACTGTACAGTGACTGTAGTGGAGCTAATGGCTTACGAGTGCACTGATAGCTCATACAGAGGTCTGTTTATGGCAACAGCAGGGTGACAGGCAGCCCGGTAATGCCAACATGCCGGGCGAATCTTTCTATGCAGCTGTCACTCAAGCCTCTCACTGATCAGGAGCACAAAGCCAGAGATTCAAGCAGCGATGCTCGAGCTGTATTCATCTGTTGAGCACTGCCAGATTTTCTATTGAGAATAGTGATGCAGCACTGATAATGGCAATTCATTCTTTTCCTCACACTCACAATGAGCCTGAAGTCAATGCAGCGACATCTGCTTTGGTTGCTGATATATTGACGTATGATTAGTTAGAAAGGCACGGGGGGGGGGACTTTGTTATATACAGGGTTTAGATTAATGGTCAACAGAAATTACACTCATACATACTTCCAACAGCACTGGATCAGTAGAACAAGATGTGAGCTTTAAAGTGCATTATTTTCTCAGTTTCACTGCTTGTGTAGCTCCTGCTCTCTGACTCTCTGGGCTGACCCACTGATTTAAGCCTACTTGGGGAGTGCCTGTCCAGATCTGCCACAAATCTTCTTATGTTCTCCTTATAATATCTCTGTAGCCGCTGTAGCCCAATGTGTAGTTACACTTTTGAGTAAGAGCCCAGCTACATAGCCATTGTAGGTAACTTAACTGCTTAACGTACAAACAGAAATGTGGCTCCTGGTAACAGGTGTTTTTGGGATATCTTGGTAACAATCAGACAAAAAAGGACTGGAGAAATAATATACTGGTTTAAAGACAGTTTTTCATGTGCTTCACATTATAAACTCTGAGCACAGGAAGCTCTTAGGTACTTTAGTGTTTGCCGCACATTGCAGATCCCTGAACAGCCTGGAAGAACAATAAAGAGCACTTTACTGGATGCTCTCATCATTTCCAATCATGTTGCTATTGTTATGTTTCTCTACTGTCCTGACATATATATTGTACTTTTTGATTACTTACTTTATTTAATCTGAGTTTATTTGTCTCTGTCCGATTTCTACCTGGATGACTTAAACTGGTGCAAAATGGTTGCTTTTAATAAGAACCTCTGGTTCTTTGACTATCCACACATGACAGTTACCATAATGATGGTACTTGTCTTAAATTGCTGAAAACTTAAACTTCACTGAAGCTGTTGTAATTATCTGGACATGATGCCACGTTGTTGCCTACACATCAGCCACTTCTCCACAGGAAAAACTGAACACCAAACTCCAATATACAAAGTACCTTATTTTAGAGGGATTTCCCTTTAAATGCGCAGTAAAGTTGTTTTGGATTAGTTACTATGATTCTGTCTCTCTCTGCATGTGATTGGCTACGAAAAGATGCTTGTATCTCACACCCATTTACACACATGCCACCTCTCAAAGACTATCTGACAAGCGCGCGCGCGCACAGAGACACACACCTTTCATTTGAAACAATATTTGCAAAAAACACAAATACCGCCCTCCACTATGACAGCCCCTCTCCCACAAACACACGCATACAGCTCCGGTTCATTACATACAGCTGATCAATGCCTGGCAGCTATAAATAATTCAGACCACCATCTATCACCAGCCGAGATGCTGCTGCTGCTGCTGCTGCTCGGTGCTGGTGACGGCACTGCGGAGGACCGGAGACGGGCAGGCTGTCCTCATCAGCAGCGCGGGACCTGCCTCCTCCTCATCAGTGATTTTCAGTGAAAAGCCCTCAGCTGCAGCCTCCTCATCTTCCTCACCCCCTGTCTCATCATTCCCACCTACAGGCGAGATACGGCGGTGGAAGAGGCAAGAAGATCCACCTTCACCTGGATGAAAAGATAGATAACACCGACCAGGGAAGAGGGGGTGGACGGTGGGGGAGGGTGGGGTGTATCACCCGCAGCACGCCTTGATTATTAGCAAAAATACGTGATTTCTGCACAGGCAAAGTGTCTTCCCTGTTGCGCGAAAGCATCCAGCCAGGTAAAGCCGACTGCTACCAGCAGCCCGTCTGTCGCCTGGATGGATGTGTGTTTATCTGCACAAACACTCAAGAGACACACCAGCAGTTTACGCCTAAAACCTGTACGCACCCTCTCACTCTCACTCATCTCCATCTTCACGCCGTTAAAATTGTCCGAGCTGCACCACAAATGCGAATCAATTCGCCAAAAGACACACACAAACAACACAAAATGATTACCGAGCATCCCCGTCGCCCCTTCCCATCATGTTTTCTGTGATATTTTGGCGCACGTTGCGTTTGGTTTTACTGACCTTATGCGTCTGAAGCGACCGAGGCGGCGAACGGGATCCCGACCAGTCTGCAGCCAAACCTCCGTTTGATGCCGGTCCTATATCCCTCTCCCTCTCTTTCTCTCTCCACCAACACCCCCTCCTGTGCACTATTACCTCACAGCCTCCAAGCTGTTCCAACAAGAGAGGGGAGAGAGAGCAAGAAAGCATATGGCGCCAGAGTAGAAAATTCAATAAAAATTCAGAGACAACAGGTCTTTATGCATCCTTTTTAAATTTCTAAACAGAGCCAGTGCTGGTGCAAAACCCATTTAAACCAGCACCAGGTCTATAATCACAACTCTAATAATAATATTAAACTGGAACAAAAGCTGCTGTCTACAATAAGACATTTACATTTACTCATTTGGCAGATGCTTTTATCCAAAGCGGCTTACATTTAAGGAACAACATCCAAGCATCAATAAAGCATCAATACAGTAAGAGATCTGAAAGTGACAACGCATACTAGTAAGAGCAGCAATAAATACTATAAGAGCCAATAGCACGTATTGCATCAATGGGATAAATACCAAGGGAACGAGGTAACGAAATAGTGCAATCAATACAAGAGAATTGTAAGGAGATAGAAGAAGAAGAGCACAGGAAGTGCATGTCAGAGGGTAGATGTTAGGAGGTGTTATAAGAGAAAGTGTTCTCAGAAGACATGAGTTTTCAAGAGTTTCTTGAAGGCAGAGTTCATGACACTTGGAATTTTGTTTTCAACAGAGCAGAGGTATAAAGTCAGCTCCTCTCACGCCCACATGCTAAAGCCAGCTGACTAAACTGCAGGGTTTGAATTTTAATCCCAATATAATAATGAAAGAATCTATCCTTACACATTCTTAAAAAATTTAAATGAGGTGGTCCTTGACATTTGAAACTCCACCGCAAAAGTGTCTATTTTTAAATTTCTGTTTCACATCCTGACTCCAGCACTTAACAAACACGCACATAAAAGTGGTTTCAATTTTCTCATCTCATTCTCACTCAGAAAGCAAATATAATAACATACTTCCCTAAAGTTTGGACTATTCCTTTAAATTAGCAGGGAGTCAATCAGAAGGACACAACTTACCCTGTGGTTCAGACTAATTAGAGTCACTGCTCTACTAATTCTAAACAAACATGTGGATATGGTGGACACACATGATACAATCACCTGAGCCACTGCCACCCTGTAAAAGCCTCCTGGGAGCTGTAGTTGTTTACTGCTAATAAAATAAGCGTTGTTTCTTTTATCTTGGTGTTCAGATTTGACTCCAGTGCAGTAGTAGATACTCGTTTAAGCTTAAATAATATGGAGGAAAAAAAGCAAAGGAACATGATTAAGAATTACAGAAAGACTGATGGAAGAAACAATTTATGAGAAAGTTAGTGAAGATGGAGGAGCAGACCTCAGCTAAGAGAAGAGGCCGTGCCTCATCGCAATATATGCTGCCTTCAGGTGTCATCGGCTGTCAGAGCAGCCGGTGTTGCTGCCTGTTGTTACTGGAGGCTGCTGACGTGACGCCTGGTGTAACACTAATGCACTCATTGTTAAAGTGTCATTAGCAGCCTCATTTATCACTGAGGAAACACACACACTAAGCAAACAGCCAGGACAGGTGCTGCCTGCTGCGCACCAGCATGTCACGCTAACAACATGGCTGAATCAGCTGAATGAAAGCAAAAACTGAAACAACAACCTCACGCAGCAGAAATAAACCATTTTCACACATGTAAAACAACTTAGTTGAAGAGTTAGATTTGAGTATATTGGGTCTAAATGTTTTTATCTATAATTCCATGAGGCACGATGGCAATTTTTCTGATATTTTTCTTAGCATTGTTTGTCATGTTTTTATTTCTTTAGAACCTAAAAAGGTGTTTCCTGGGTTTGTTGTTCGGTCCCACTTCTTTATTACATACTAACATGTGTGCTTAGACTGAAAAAGTGAAGTGTACTTTAAGATGTCACTGTAACTTTCTTGACTTACAAAATTATATTTATGCGTAATTCCTGGCATAATTCACACTGCATAAAAAAAACAACAACAATTTGTCTCTTGACTACTGTACATGTGTTTTTTTTTTTTTAATAAGATCCCATGCCTCTCTATTATCTGATGTATTAATCCAAACTCAAAAAAACAAACCACAATATCGACACAATAAAGGAGCGGGTAAATAACTACTTCTCAATGTCTATAGCGTCTTAGGTTTAGCCATTCCTTATAAAGGATATTTTATTATCGCACTACAAAGAAAGAAAAAGGCCATGTTGAGTAGCCTGATGTTTTTAAAATTAAAACGATACTTGAAATGTTGGGTTTTGGAAAATACAGCAGTGTTATTCTCCCGGGGCTGGCAGCCATTTTTGCCCTCCAAAGATACAAATCTTTGTTATGTGCTCGCGTCACCGCTCTCACCTCGCCACAAAATCTATCCTGCGGGGTCGGAGAGAGGTTACTTACACAGCATTACCCGCCTACTTTCACTGTAGAGAAACCTCTCAACTTATGAAATATGCAGGCAGGCCTGATTATTGGCTGGATTAAAAGGCTTAATGTTGCCTTCTTCACTCAGTTACACTTTCATCTTGTCTTATTGTCTGAAAAGTTAATATTTTATTACAATCTCATTACTGAAAAAGAACAGATCAAGAACACAGTAAGGAGATAAGACAAGCAGCTGAATCTGACCAGTCACAGTTCATTTGGACATGTTTATGTCTCCTACAAGCAAAGAATGTTTGACATTTGCACCACTTGCAAGCAATGAGGATAAAAATGTGAATATTCTCTCCTATTAATAGCAGTTTTTCTTTTGTCCCTAATGGATGACTGGAGATGAGCTGAAGACAAGTTGCCTGTATCAATCAACAAAATGGCAAAACCAGAATGAGCTGACTCGGCTATATTTTCTACCACCAGCATATGAGTCAAGTTTTTTGTTCACCCTCTTGTAGCTATACAAGAAGATGTGAAAGAAGTACCATCTGCAGTGGTGTCCAGCATACACATTTTAAAGTTGGTCTCACCAGTCTGTACGACGATGGGTAACCCAGAGATAGTGATTCTGAAACAAAGGCTAAATGGGAGCTATTTACTGGAATCAGTGCAGACCACTACAGACCCTATTCAAGTCAAGCTCAAACATGAATTTGTACACTAAAAGCATATTTGTCTTTGCTCAACACTATTCGGCAGCGGTGGATGAACTGGATCTTTTCCAATGTTCTGCTCCTTTCTTTAACGAACTTCTGACTGCAACCATACGCTAAGTGTATGTAAGTGTAATAAGAGTCTGAGAAAAAAATTTCCGTGCCTCTGAGAAAGGCTGAGCCTTACTTTAGAAAACTTAATCAGTAACAGAATGCAGCACAAGTTTAGCTCTATATTATTCAATGAATCAGAGTGCATGCATAATGTTGTCGAGTCACCGCAGCTGCTACTGAGGAGAGTTTCAGCCTCACAAATGACACGACAAGTTTGAAGTTTGAAATCCCAGTCGTCTTTATGGGCTCATTCAGAAAATAGAGGAGACATTGAATGTCATTTAAAAAAAGAGTCATAAATGATATTGACATTTTCTCACTTTCTGGCCCAGAGGAACTCCCAGATGCGGATGAAGCTGCTTCGTTTCATCTCCACTCATGAATCATCCAATACAATCCATCCACACACACACACACACACACACACACACACACACACACACACACACAACTTAGTGGGGCTGAGAAAAGAAGCAGAAGAGCAGCAAAGTGAACATTGTATTATATGTTTTCAATTTGACATGCACAACGCAGCTGTTCCATGACAAAAACAGGCAAGAGGATGTAATTGCATTAAGCCATGATGCCTTTAAATAGCAATGTCCTGCCAGACAAAATACTAATAATGTGATTTTGGTCTGTTCGTGTCCAGTGTGCGTTTGGTCTGCACTGTCTGCAGGCTGAGCCTTAATCTCTGTAAGTTACCAAGAAGATGTCGTATTCACAGATTAAAAGAAAACCAGACACAGATTCTGATATTTGCTGTTTGTTGTTGCTGCATCTTGACACGAACACATCCTAGTCCACAGTCCTCATTAAGACAGGAAACTTTTAGAATACAATTTAGAATTTTAAAATAAATTCTACATATCATGGCCAAATGCGTAAAACAGAAGTTCAACCAAAATATAAAGACTACTTTTGTTACATAAATACTAAAAACAACTGCTGCTTGGAAGGTTGGAAATGAATCTACAGGCTTCTGTAAAGTTAATTTGTTAATTTGTAATTAATAGATTAAAATCATCATTAAATCATTAAAATATGCGAACAACCACTACTGTCCTTTAAGGTAGGCAGACAGCTGATACTTTAGCTGGTATGCTGCCTTTAAGTACTGTTGAACATTTTGGAATCAAGAGTAGTTGAAAAACATAGGTGCAAACAGGACAGCGGCTTTAACAATATGTATAAAACTTATGGTTTTTAGTTATGTAATGTATTAACCCATAAGTTTTACAACCAACTTTTGTTACTAATGAGACTCATCCTACGGTCTGTGACTTATGGCAATGATATTTTAGTTATTACCCCTTAAAAATGACAATGCATGTGATTAAACTATTAATTTGTTTGGACTCTTAATAGTGTTATTAAGATCAGGAGCTTCAACCTTTTTACTAATAATCAGGATAAAGAACACATCACATAAACAATTATTTTGGTCAACTAAATCCCATTCAATGTGAAAGGGCTGGTTTTAAACTTTTACAACCTTAAATGTAAAGTTGAGATGTAAGGTTACTTACTTTGTATTATCAGACAATCTATCATCCTGTCCTGGAAAGATGAACCACTCACTCTTAAATCGTTTGTTATCTTGTTTGAACAGGTGATGTTTTTATTTTCAGGGGGATAAACAGAAATGACCTTTTGTTAAGTACCAGCAGTAGACAAATGTTCTAATAAAACTGTTGCTTTAGTACAAATCTACAGGTCTGTCTTCCTCTAACAGTGTGGTGGAGCGCACATAGAAGTGTCAACAGGACACTTTATTCAACTTTTTTTATCTAACGCTCATGTAAACACATTTGTGGGAGTCGCCAATTGGATTCAAAACATTCAGGAGAAATACTGCCTTGTGTAATTGCAGGAACTTTTTGCTGTAAATAAAATTACTCTTGTAGAAAATCTGATTATGTCTCAGATGGTGAGAAAGGTTTTTCTGTTCTTCAGCCCGGTGATCAGTTTGTCCAACAAAAACGGCAGAGGCAGCGGCGTGGACCAGATGTTACTCCGAAACACATCAAGTTCGATCATAGTGAATAATTCATTCACAGATAACGCTGTGCGCGTTTCCTGATGGGTCGGTGTGCCATCTGTTCACATGCAGCCGGAAAGACGCTTTATGATGTTTTCTCACTGCAAAATCACTGTTTAAATCAACAGTGTTTCAGTTTGCACCCATGACAGAGTTAACGCTTTCAGATTTGACCTACTGCTCTAACGTTTATTTGTCCTCATGAGAGATTACCCGATGTTCAACAAGGGGCTTGGATGAGTTTGAGAATGAATGTTTTCAGCAAAGTATTTTGATTTTTAGTGGCCAGTAAATGTCCTTTACTTTAAATAAATGTTTTGTTCAACTCTGGTTACTGAGGCCCTGTCCACACGTACTCTGGTATTTTTTGAAAACATCCAGTAGGCTTTTTCTTTGTGTTTAAAGTAAATGAAAGCTAACCTTTTAGAAAACTTCTGCCAGGGTGAAGATTTTCAGAAACTCCTTTTGCAGTGTTGACATGCAGACGAGGAAACCAAAGTTTTTGGCTTGTGACATCAGAGTCACGTCTTAATCTCCTTTGTTTGCATGAGGTGACATTTGGTGCAATGGCAGACAAGGCCAAAACAGTGATCATTCTAACATTTTGAGGAATAACTCCACTACGCTGCCAGCCCACCAGAAATATTCTGTTCCGGTTTCTGATTGGCTGCATGTTGGTTTGACAGTGCTTAAATTATGTTTTTGCATTTTCATGTGGGCGGAGATGTTTTTTTTAAAACAAAGGAGGCAACTCTGTTTATAAATGTACATCTATGTGTGGACTAGGCCTGAGATGCAAGGATGGGTATGATATGTGTGTTTGCATTGTATTCTGAATATGCTGCTAACCTTTTTCTCAAGTTTATGGGAAACAGAGTGTGAGTTGATACTTTGAAACTTTAGGTATGAAGTACAAATTAATTAAATAACTTCTTATAGGACAGTCCTATGACACAATCATTAAGTTATTAAAGCACTTTAGAAAAAAGCTCGTCAGCTGATCTTGAGTTAAGTGGTTTCATCAAAATGCGATTTTCAGGGTCAAGAATGAGCGTTCATGCTTTACTTTTCATAAGGTTAATACATCGGTAATTGTCTTGAAAAGAGGCTGCTGTAAAGTGTCAGTAGATGTAAACATTTAATAAAAAAGGGGACTAAATTTAATAGCTCCCCCTTCTTTGTTGTTTAGCTACCTCCCCCTAATTTTTCTTTCCTTCCTTACTTCCTTTGCCTTCTTCACATACTTCCTCTTTAATTTCTTCTTTCTCAATTTTCTTCTTTGTCTTTAGAACCGAGTACCTTCCTTTCTTCACCTCTCGTTTTCCTTTCTTTCCCTCCTTTCATCCTCCTCTTTTCTCTCCTCCCTTTGACATGTCTAGTCCTGTTACTGCAATGGTAATCTTGATTATTTGACGATGCATGAGTTTGCTGTTGTTGTTGGAGAGACGAGCAGAGCAGGAGGAGAGGGGAGACAGCATGAGAGCAGCAGAGCAGAGAATAGTAGGAGAACGTGTTTTTGGAAGCCAAATGAGCAGCGTCATCAAGTCCGTCATCAAGAAGACAATCTTTGTAATTTTAAGTAACTTTAGCTACACACCAAGGTATGGTTCACACAGTAAAATGTCATTTCACTCACTCATCTTTGAAATTTTGTTTTTGTGTTTTTTTGTGATTTTCTTTCTGTTTTTATAACCACTTTCTTTTTAGCTTATCAGTGTTTTGGACCACTGCTTGTTATGCAGTAGCAGGGAGGGAACATTAACTCACAAAACAGGATTCACAGGATTTTAAAGACTCCAAAAGCATCACAATCTGCATTAAAGTCCTGGTATCTGCTTAACTTTTCACTAAGCTTATGCTCCTGGACATGTTCACTAAAAGCAGCTGCTTTAGCCTCTTCGTGTTCACTATTTTTGGGCTGTTTCCTCCTCATCATCTGCTATGCTGTGTAACAGCTGTGATTAGTCCATTAGTCACTGAGAGGAGTCTACTTTATCATCCGCGAACAAGCCATCGCTCCCGCTTCGGTGAACGTTCCATCACTGTTAGTCGTGTGTTATTTGTTGGAAAAAGTTCAGAGAGGAATAGATAAGATTAATTGTTGCAGCATCCCTTTCTCATTACAGCCGAAAAACAGGAGGAAGAGGAAGGGCTAAGGAAGGAAGGAAGGAGTAAACAACTTGTAAAATTCGTTGAGTATGAAAGTGAACATGATAGAGTCATCAGGTGAAAGTCGGAACTCATTGATAAATCTTGAAACTGCGAGGAGGCTGAAAGAAAAAGAAAAAAATTCGCAAAAAGAGAAAAGTGTTCCACTTCCGTTAAAACAGGCGTGTCCCCACATGCAGCAAACATGACTTCACCACCTGTGATGAGAGGATGAGATGGACGAGAGCTTCAGCCCAAACTGTCACGCCCAGCAGATCCGAACTTCGAAATGAAGACAACGTTTAGAGTTTAGTTTTTTAGAAAATTCTATGGGTTGTAAATTAGTTTTAGTAGCTTAAGGTGTATTTCTTCCACTCATAAGGCTTAAATGCTGAAAATATCCACTGTAGTCCTAAAACCGGTAGTTAAATCATAAGAAATTAACATGATGCAAGCATCATCAAGCAACAAATATTTTAGCAGGTACCACTCTTACCGTGTTCGCCATCTTAGTTTAGCGTGTTTGCATGCTAACATTCACTAATTACTGCTAAACACAGAGCACAGCGGAGGTTGATGGAAATGTTATTAGTCACCCTCTGGAGGCACCAGAGGAGATGATTAGGAATCATCCTCTTGGGACTGTGAACGTCGCCATCTGATTTAATGACAATCTTTCCGAGAGATTTTAATCTGGACTAATGTGATGGACCAATCATTGTTATTGACATCCCCGGAGCCACGCCCATGGCGTGACTGAAAATACAATGATTTTAACCTCTCAAATGTCAGCGTTGGCTGATTTTCTCTTCTTTATCATTTATATCCTCGTGAATCGAATATTTTGAGCTTTGGACTATTGAATCGACAGAAGCAATTTGAAGAAAACTTTTTTCACAATATTCTGATATTTTATAAACTCAACTCTTTCTCATTTAAATGAAAAAATGACAAATTAAGTGATAATAAAAAAACGTGAACTTTGCATTTTCTTGATTATTATATCCTTCTCCATCTTAAAACAACTGTGACTGAACTCTAGTTTATGGAGTGAATAATGAAAACTTCTTGATCAAAGAATCTGTTTTAATCAGCTGGGTGAAAGGAAGAAATAGAAATATAGTCTACTGTCCATAGGATGGATGCTGCTGTCCACACTTTACTTTCTCCAGCTCTCTCCACTGCTCGTGTGTGTGCTAATATGTGTGTGCGTCCTTGTGCTTCTTGTCTTTATCCAGAGTATTTGGCACAGCCAGCCGAGCATAGCCGCTGTCAGCAGTTCACTGCCTCTCCAGAAAGAAAAGTCCCGACTCCTGCGCTTCTAGTTAAAGCAGTAATCTGTGTCCTCGCTGCTTATTCCCCAAGGTCAAAACCACAAATTAGAAACCAGAATGTCTTGTATTGTTGTCTGTGATAAACTCTCAGACTTGGGTGAACCTGCAGATGAAGTCTTTATCTATCCGGGGAGGGTTTGCTGAGTACACACATTTAGAGGAATATGACACAGTCATGTCTATTCTCTACCTCCATTTATTCAGAAAAAGTAGACTGAGCAACACACTCTTTTTCAGCCCTTTCAGGTCTTTTTGCCATCCTCCAATCACCTCAACAACACTTTAATGCGTCCACTACTCTACTATCAGTCCAGTTTATGTATGATATGCATACCATCAAATTTCACTGGTGATGGCACCGCTGCAATTAGGCTGAGGAGGCACACTGCAGCTACGACTTAGCCTTCAGTGTAGCTTTGGCGGCTACTTGCATAGACTTCGCCATAGCTCCTTAACATAGCTGTACATTTACCTATAATAATGTCATTTTGCATTATTTTACATTTTACTCATAGACAGAGAAATAGATGGATGGATAAATTGATGTGAAAGCTCTGGATGCTAGAATACATAATAGACATGATAGTCATCAGGTGAAAGTATCAACCTGACACACAAAAAGAGAAAACAAGTGTGTGTCCACATGCAGCAAACATCACTTAACCACCCTTGATGAGAGGAAAGGTCACCAGTGACTTGTTTGTCCAAACAAACTAGCTAGACTCCTATGCAGTTATAAAGTGAGAGAGGCACAACTGGGGCTAATTATCTGAAACGCTCTCACTTGGTGCATATCATATGTTCTTCATGAATGTAAGAACTGCGTTTTTTTTTTTTTTTTTATATGATCCCTTTTCTCCCATATGGAGTTTGTTAGCTGTCAGATATTTGTTTTCACAGGGTCCATGCAAGTGTCGGACTGCATTTCTGCAAACATAGTTGGGGATTTGGTCAGAATTAAATCGTCTCCTCAAGCTGCAGATACTTGATGAGCACAAATTTACTCTGCAGCATGACCTCAAACATACAGCAAAAATCATTAATAACAACTATCTAAGAAGAAAAGAAGAACAAGGAGTCTTTGGAGTGATGGCATGGCACCCACAAAGCCATGATCTCCCCATTGTTCAGTATGCCTGGGGGATTCTACAGACGGAAGCATGGCTGTGCCATTGGCTCACCAGTATCTCCTATTCGGGCCAACATCTACATGGAAAAAGTAGAAAGCAGAGCCCTGAACTCTTTCACAGGAACATCGGCGAGCCCCTGGTACAGATATGTGCACGACACTTCACGGAACACATCAGCTCGGTGGAAAGCGACATCAATTTCGCACAAGAGGATGTCAACAACAACAGTCCGGCCTTCTTGGACTGTGTCGTACACGGTGACGAGGACAGATGCCTCCACATTGGAGTATACAGGAAACCTACACACACAGACCAGACTAGAGCATAAACCCGGAACCACCGAGCATCTCAACTAGTTCCCAAGCCCAAGAAGAAGCATAAATACCTGAAGGATGCCCTTAAAGCATGTGGATATCCAAACTGGACATTTGTGAAAAACAGCCACAAGATCCAGGAAAAGGTATGTAGCTGCAGTTTCAGGACCGCAATCCTAGGACTCGAACTGCATTTGTAGGACCTCTTGTTTACGTTGATACAGCCAGCTGGCTAGCTAGCTATGTTACTCTTGACAGCCCCCCCGAAGCCAATTACCCTTACCCTAACATCACAGCGTGTGTGCCTAAACCTAAGCTATTGATTATATGCATATTGACCAGTTAACCCTACAGCTGCGCACATCGGCCGGGCTAGCAGACAGGGTTATCCTCCTTTGTGTTGCTGTGCATTACCACCACCACTCCACTAGATGGCGCCGTCTATGGTCCTAGAACTGCGGGCCCAGGATTGCGGGGGTCCTGAATCTGCAGCTGCCGGTAGTGCAGCTATATAATACTGCCGCCGCCAAGCAAAAGTAGTTCTTAAATGATGCGTCGATGAAATAATCTGTAGAAGCTTCAAATACTATAATCATCGTTAGCTGCAGCCCTAGTAGCAGTGTAGTGTATGCTGTCCAATGCAGTGAGGTATGCACAAACCTGTATATTGAGGAAACTAAACAACCACTACACAAGCGCATGGGTCAACACAGAAGAGCCAACTCATATGGTCAAGACTCAGCAGTTTACTTAGATTAGAAGGACAAGGGCAAAAATGTGCATATTCTAGACAGGGAGGACAGATGGTTTGAAAGACGAGTGAAAGAGACATTTACACCAGAATACAGAAACCAACTCTGGACAGGGGATTAGGTCTACGACACCATTTATCCATCACTTACACAATGCTGTACTTTCATCCCTTCCCAGGAGATTGAACAAACACTCACATGTGGAATGACGTGACAATGAAAACGACAGTTGTTCCAACTTCGTCTCAGGTGACTCCAGTGAACATAATGACTGTTGTTACAACAGCCGGGAGCACAAACACACCAAGTGGCATCCATCATCTTGATAATGACCACACAGAGGTTAAATAGCTGGGATTCCCTGGCAGTTATTCAGAACTGAAAAAGCCTCTCGGATGAGAGGCGAAACGTCTTCAATCAACCTCAACCAAGTCAAGCTGCCCTTGCCCCACCCCCTTTTAACCCACCTTGCAGATGAATGTTTTAAATAGCATTTTGGTTGTGTTGGATTCTCCCCTCAAGCTGAAATAAAGCACATTTAGTCACCTACCAGGAAAACAGAGAGTGAGAGTGTGACTGAGCATCAAAGATTTTAATCTAAAAAAAAAACTAAACAAAATCAATCAGGAAGCCTCCGGTCAATGCAGCACAGCAATTATCCAGAATGGCTGAAGTGCCCTTTAACAGATCCAGAGACTAATTCGTTTTGACTGGAGCAAATGGACGGGTGGGTCTGATTATCTCTCTGCACGCAGCTGCACTGCTTAACACACACATCTGAATACATACACACACACACACACACACAGGGGAATAAATACACAAATACCTCATCACTGATACACTCATGCAAATGTGAAAACAGATACACACACATATTTATACACACACACCTTGTCTGATAGCATTAGTGTCTGAATAGATTCATCAGCATGCCTGACCACATCTGATGAAACCGAAAAGAATCACCTTGAGAAAAGCTGATGTTCAATGAATGAGAATATTGATCAGCGTGAAACCTGATTAAGGCTACACGCTTATATCTGACACTCTTTCAATTTCCATACGTTTGAAATGTTGAGTGCATTAAAAAGAAATTAAGATTAAAAGGATATTAGATTGCAGTAGTGGTGAAAGACATAATAGGTCCTTTACTTTACTGGAATAATATTACTGCATTAATGTGTACGTTGGATTATACAGCTCATTTTAAATACTTTATATCCCGTTGGCTGTTACAGTAATGCATCATATTCTAAAAGATCATCATATGTTTGTAGTGTCGCTGAGCTGCGAGAACCACATATCTCTAAAAAGTCAACTTTTCATGAGCTCAGATAAAAAGCTCCGTCTAACCTTCTAGTTTCACAGGTCTATTCTGCTTCTGTCCATCATCTTTGTAGGATATGGGGCGGCTGTGGCTCAGGAGGAAGAGCGGGTTGGCTGTTAATCGGAAGGTCGGCGGTTCAATCCCTGGCTCCCCCTGGTTGCGTGTCGAAGTGTCCTTGGGCAAGATACTGAACCCCGATTTGTCCCTGGCGGCTATTGAGTGTGAATGTTAGTTTCCGTTTGAGCACTTAGGCTCAGTGTATGAATGTGTGTGACTGGTGAATGCAGATGTAGTGTAAAAGCGCTTTGAGTGGTCGAAAAGACTAGAAAGGCGCTATACAAGTACGGAGCATTTACATATTTAAATTTTAAAAAGCAATAATGCCAAGGGGGATGTTTTATGTCAAATCTAAGTATTTTTGCCAGCCTGATCCCACAAGAGATTTTATACTTACTTGTCAAACAAAATATTCAATATGCTAAGAGTCCATGCTGAGTCAATCAGGCAATGAGACTAAATGACTTAAAACTGTACTACCTGCTTTGCCATACACCCAGTAGTGCCTCTGTATTTTTAAGACTCCTCTCAGCTCATAAAACTTTGAACTTCAAAACAAACAGTGAGCATGATTCAGAACCACAACAAAATCATTTGAAACTTTACCTAACCTGGGTGTGGCAGTTTCATACTAATTAGCAAGTAATATTAAATTGCACTATTTCTTGATATAGACTTGATATTTCAACTTACATAGAATATAGTCTAACAGATTTTTCAAAAAATTAGATCTCAAAAGAGAACCGGTCAAGACGATAGTTTTTTCTTACTTACCTAGAGTCAGCCCTGTTTTGTATTTACATGCGGTTTAAATCATGTCAAACAGCAATATTAGGCTATTTTAACTTGTCTATGAGATCAAGTAGCTGCCGCATGATTCCATCGACAAGCAGGAATTTAAACTAAAGCCAGGCCCATTTTTCTAAGCTTCGTCCAAGGGAAGGCCCACGGTCTCATACTTTGAAAGCACGTAGTGTGGACTGACTCACTGCTGTGTTGTTACGGTGAGAGAAGAGGAACATTTACCAACAGTGAAATATAAGCTTATTGCAGATTTGTCCTCCAAGCTCTTTTCCGTGTACCTATCAAAATCTTGACAAGATTACATTTATTTTGACTTTGCATACACACAGCTGCAGTATTTAATGCTGCTCTCTATCCACTGAGCTTTCGAGCCACATCAAAATGCCAAAACAGCCGTGATTTATAGGCCAGCGGTAAGTGGAGTGGTGAGGTTGCTCCATGTAGATCAGACCATTAAAAGTCAAATCAGATAAACCGTCCTGCTTACACAATGAGCCAGGCAGATGAAGGAGACCCTGCAGGAAGCAATATTTGATTTATTTTCCCAAGATGCTCTCTTGCAATCACATCCACGGATATTGACCGACCTCTTCACAATGTCTCGGCTACAATAAATAACAGCTGGGATCAGCAGGGAGACTGATGGGAGGACACGCTCAAGGGCCATCCAGCTACATCACGCCACAATGCTAAATTCAATACAGACGCTTGACTCCACAGATTTGCATGTCAGCTCTGAAATGATCCCAAAGCAGACGTGTATTTTTTTGTTAAGTATTTGGAAGAATGGGTACTTTTATGCAATGACCAATACAGGTGAGTCAGCAGAGGAAGGTTTTGAGCATTTCTTTTCTTAAACAGCACAGCTCTCGTGTGGGGTTGAACCAAATTATAATTAATTAGTAAATAAAGTAGGGACTGAGGAGCGCCATGTGACATCCCTCCTACGATGACAATAAGCTGTGAAACAAAACATCCTGCAGCCTGCTGGTCTGAGGCTCCGGGGAAAGGGAGTGACCACCTGTCATCGGCCCAGGCCGAGAGCCTCACACAGCGTACGTCTGTCCTGACAAAAATGAAGATGAAGTGGTCAACAGAAAATGGTTTAGACAGACTGACACGCCCACTTTCAGGTGATAGGTGAAAGGAAGGAAAGAAGGGAGCATTGGATGAGGAAAGAAAAGATTTAAAGAAGACAAAAATTATATAGTTACCTTATTTTTATGATATCATCGCATGTTGATTTCATAAATCTGAAAAGTAACTTCATCAACCAGCTGTGAAAGAAATAGAGTGCAGTATAAAGGAACAATATTTCTGTCTGAAAGGTAGTGAAAGACGACCACAAAGTCTCTGATAATGGAAATACTCGAGCACGAAACAAACACCTGAGTAAACCCATAATCTGGCAGCAGTTTATTGCTGAGTTATTATGTAATCAAAACATGATAAAAAGCCAAAATTCCTGTCAGGTTGAACTGATTTTCTGTTGCTGCAGTAAGAGAGGAACCACTTATTATAACAGTGAACAACGTTTAATATTTAATGATATTAAACGAAGACATCAATCGGCTGTTTGGCTCGTGTCCAGAGGCACAAGTGGGAGTGTTTTATGGGTGCAAACGTGTGAATGATTGGCTGTGGCGTTGTGTGTACGGGTTAGCGTATGTGTTTATTTCATCTCCCCTCATCATATCCTTTCTTTATCCAATACGCACACCCACACTGCACGCAGGCAGGGATGGTTCAAGGTCCAGAGTAATTAAGTGAGTGTTTTCCAGCTCAGACTCTCTGCTGGGTCCTTTAAAATAAAAACTGCGGAGGCTTTCTTCTACAGCTCTGCTTATTAAAAGCAACGTAGTCTTACAAAGATACTGTAAAAATAAATGTACATATTTTATAAATATATAAATCTCACTGATGTTGGATTATTTAAGACATATTTCAGAAAAATGTCATGAATTTGACATTGAATAAACATCACAAATTGTATTTCGGCAATCAGGGATCGAGACATCAAGATATATAAAAGGGACCAATTTTAATATCAAAAAACAATGCATATTTTACATAAAAACAATATATTACAGCACTGGGAGTTGTGTTTCTATCCGTGTATAAAAACAGGGAATGAAGCCAGTTATTTTAAGGGAAAGTTAGGACAGCTGCACCATCTGCTGGTGGCAAAAGATACCATTGCTCTATGAGTTACAACCAAAATGCAAAGCAGCAGCATCCTTGGAGCCATACAGGAAGTTTTTATTTCCTTGTGATGCTTCCTTGCTTACTCCCTCTCGAGGTCTAACTGATTACAAGAATTTAGGCAAACTAGTTTTACTAGGAGAACGTCCGACGTGTCTCAGGAGTCGTTGGGAAGACCGAACAGTTTGACAGTGCCCGCTTCCCGGTTGTTGTCATATTTGCCTTCCTTGTCATCACATGCGTAGGCTAGCAGCGGCCTCTTGGGGTGCCAGGCGACAGTGAAGGTCGGAGAATCACACTGTACCTCCCACAGCTTCTCTCCTACAACCACGCAACAGTTGAGGAAGTGGAAAAACAAAATCCATCACCATGCTAAAGCACACAGCTACTGATAATGTAGACTCTATTCTTGGATCCACTTAAATTATGTGGCAAACTATTGTATTTCTTTTAAACTGCAGTTTTCTTTTGACAGCGAGTACAGATACAGAAAAAATTGAGAGAGGGGTGATACATGCAAAAAAAAGTCCCCCGGCTGCAATTTGAAGCACAATAATGGCACATTATTATTATTATGTCTATTAACCTCGAGACACTTAAGACCTTTGAAAGCCTTCCTCTGTTTTTTTTCCCCAGAGCTGCTATTTTCCATTGATATTCAGCAAACTGGCAGAAATCCTGTGAACCAGACTCAAAAGGACTGGAGGGGATATTCCACTTAAAATGGAACAAAAAGTTCTTCTGCCTGAGTGATGTTTGTGCTGCAGAGTGAAAACAAATTGTATAAATTTATCACTTATATAATTGGTTTTGTTGATCTGCATACTTGTGAACACCTGATTTGTAGCAGCTTGCAAGTTATGGTAAAGTTAACATAACCAGTGTGAACGCTGTGTTTGTATAGACGTTTGCCACACTGGTAAGATAGATAAAAACTAAAGCCAAATTAAACCGTTAACGGTGTTCTAAAAAAGTTTGCTTGTCACACAATAAATCAAACTCGTTTGACTTACACTGATGGCATGTAATTATGTTATCGGTCACATTCGCTAACCTGTCGCTCTTTGAATTCTTTTAACAAGTCGGCATGTCTGCTGGTGAAATCCTTTGCTAAGTTGGATGTGTTGCCTCCCTTGGTCTGAATGGGTTTGAAACATACTGTATTTATTAAGAGCTTTCCCTCCCTGTCAGCTACGTAAGAGAAATAATTCCAAAGTTTGCTTCGTGCGCATGTCTCACATACAGTTACTAAAAAGCCACAGTTTGCTGTCGGTCTGCCTGACATGGTAAACTGTCGTACTGACCTGTTTCCACCTCAGCAATGTCTATGAAGTGATCCTCGGAGGCCGAGGCCAACATCTTGCCATCATGGCTGAAGCTCAGAGTCCTCACCGGCCAGTCAAGCCTACGTCAGCAGCAATGAAAAGTAAAAAAAAAAAATCCATGATTCCAAGAAAGGATAGATTCAGAAAGTTAACCTCGCAGGTCAAAGTCATAGTTAAATAAAGTGGCATGAGTCACATTGTCATGTTATTATATACACTCATGTATCAATAAATGCCCCGACACAACTAGAACAGATTTCTAAAGTGTATTTTGAGATTAAAATGCAGAATATAATGACCACAGACTGACCTTGAGAAGCAGCGGACGCACACCAGTTCCTCCACGTCCCACAGGCTGACGAGGGCGTCGGCACTTCCCGTGGCAAAGTACTTCCCCGTGGGGTCAAACTTGATGCAGATGCAGTTGGATGGGTGAGCGTTGATGGACTGGATGGGCTTCAGCTCTGGATAACTGCATAACAAACAAAAACCATACAGTGGAATTATAGCTCAGAACCACATGACTAGACTTTTTATACAATACACAGTACCAGAGACTTGGCAGAAGTTACAAAAATCCAACAGGACCTCGACACTAGATATATATTGTGTGTTTTAACTCTAACTTGTTCATTTACAAACAAAATAACCACAAATGTGTTGTATAGAGGTGAACAAAAAAGTGAGAGGTGACAGTGAATATAAGATAAAGTGTGGATTACCCAAGAACCTTGAAAGAAAAGCTCCATTTACCTGGAAGGGGTTTTCCTTTGGGAACAGCGATGTTGTGCAGAGATGGGTCAGAAATAAAAACATAACGGCAGGTGACGAGCGCACGTTTCATGCTTGTTTAATTTGGTTTGACCTTTGGAAAAGAATGTTTTATTTCTTCCTCTTGTGGTATCGCGTAAAGACACCACAATGGCTGAAAATGAAATCCTGCAAACTACAGAAAACGACCACACAAACATCCTTACAGGAAGGAGAGAACTAGAGATTTTTAGTTCCACCAGACATGCTGCAAGTAAAGCTATTGTGCATTAGTGATATGTTGCATTAGTGGATGAATGATTTCTTGTGTGCCTTGAATTGTTTTGGAGCATATGACCCACTGTTTGCAGGTTCGTTTTGCATTTTATTTTAGTGGCAAATTCCTCCTATACCATGCCAGAGTAACCCAGCAGCCTTTCTATTACGCTGGATCCATATTACCAAAACATTTTTCCAATAAATGAGCCACCTGAGGGTCATGCTGTTTACCCTAATATGGCAAACTGAAACGTGTAACTTTTGATAGTTATTTCATGCCCTGTAACATATTTCTATAAATAAAAGAACCCACCCTGTGTGTCACCCAATATATTCAGCAAATTTTTCAAGGGAACAGCATAGAAGTAAAGAGATGCACAACTTGATGATGAGTTTCTTTAATAGACTTCCATTGTCAGCCTTGGTATCTGCGGTGTGTGAATTTGGAATAACTACAGAAAGTGTTTCCTGCAGGAAAATAACAGCCAAAAAGTACAAGCATCTAACATCACACCTCCAGCGCATAGTGGCATCACTTGGCAGCTGGCAGGTGTCAGCGTGAGAAAACTGATTGAGAGCACAGCTTTTCATAAATATGTAGTAGTTAGGGGTAAAAAAAAATAACTACATACTAATTCAGAGGCTGCTGAAGAGGACTGCCTGGTGCTATATTTTGTTTTCGCTCTCTTTGGTTCCTACCTCAGAATATTGATGCAGCCGTTGCCGTTTGTGAGGAAAAACATGTCGTTGTCGTTGTTCCAGGAGATCTCGTTCACCTCGAACTTGAACTGCTCCTCTGCTTTGGAGCGATGTGTCCTGGCATCGATGAAGGTCACGACGTCATCTTTGTTTCCGACAGCGATCGTCTGGCCGTCAGGGCTCCAGCAGATGTTGATGTTCTCTCCTAAAAAAAACGATATGAGACTTTTTAAAAATCTCTCTCAAAGACAGAGGTTTATTGGGGATTCGGCGCTCACACAATGTCAACAAAAGTATTTAATTACATTACAAAACGTTTAGTTCTTTTCCTCCTTCACAAAGTAATAAATTGTTTCCTCATCACCAGCCTGAAAAATCTCCCCACCAAACCACTTCCCTTTCAGATTTTCCTTTTGTATCATGTACACGCTATCAAACAGAATCTTTCCCATTTTCTGAAAGAATTTTAACAAGTCATGCCCTAAAATCATGCTTTTAGGACTCCATAAATTAAATAACCTACAGGTTATGAGTTTTGCAGGATGGACAGAGGGAAAACAGAGCAGTGCGTCTCGTTTGTTCTTCCAGTCATAGGAGAGGTCATTCAGGAAGCGTGACTGTGAAACTAGCGTCTGGAGTCCTACTGTTGAGCTTCAGCGGCCGAGTTTGCAGCCACGCCAACTTCCACAAAAGTTCTCACATAGTATTGCTGTTTACATATTCTGCTTTCATAGTAGAACTCACATCTCGCTCCACTCTTACTAAATGCTAACTGAACTAAGGTCCTACCTTTCGTATTGACGGTGGCGATGCATTTGGTGCTGCGGACATCCCATATGCGAATGGTCTTGTCTCCAGATGCTGTGACAAACAGATCTGGGTTGGTTGGATGCCAGCAGAGCTGATCCACACTGTCACCGTGACCTCTGTAGTTGTTCTCTTTCACCTGCAAACAGAGACAAACTCAACGTTAACAGAAATCCATCAGCCCCATTTAAGGCCTCAGTGCTGAACCCTTATTCACTAAATGATGCCTCTGTATAACCAACATAATACAATGTTCACAACAATCCCATTTTGACATTTACACAGTCCATTCAGCTATTTAAAATAGTAATAGTAAAAAGGCCAATTCAGGACAAGGTGAAGTCGAAGTGGAGAAAATTTATCATAAAGAAAACCTCAAATTTTTGGGATGACTTGTTTTTTTAAACACATCAACTTCAAGAAACAAGAATCTTTCTGCTTTGAGTATTTAAGGCCGACGATACAAAGCAGTTAAGTTTGGCAACAGAAGTTATTACAGCGTCAATATTTTACACATTCAAGGCGAGGGGGACGTTTGAGGCTACGGCTAATTTACAGGTCGATGTGTTTGTAAGTTCGTGTCATGTAGAGCCATATTATAACCGTTTTGTTTGAGCTCACCGGCTTTAACTTCAGGATTTTAACCGCACATCCATTCATTGACTGACTGAAACGAGGCTAACGCGTTAGCATGCGAGCAGAAAACTGGACAGCGACTCACCAAACGGTCCTTTTCGAGGACAAAAACGCTGGCTGTTTTGTCAAAAGAGCCGGAGGCGAGCCTCCTGCCATCACAACTCCATGCCACCGAGTGGACTTTGGCTGTGTGAGCAGGGAATTCTCGACTTTTGTTGTTATTCTTGAAACTCTCTTGCATCTCTTGGTAGTACTGCGACGCCATCTTGAATTTGAAAATCTTCTTCTTCTTGTAAGATTCCGGCAGTGTGGACGCTTATGAGCGTATTACTGCCCTCCACAGGTCAAAGTTTGAACTAAATTCTTACATACAGTCCTGTGTCATGCAAGAATTGAAGGACTGCCTTGGAGATCAGTTTATGCTCGTCACTGTGCCCAAACAAAGATAAAACAGAAAAAGCCTTAACTCCAAGTCCTGACAGTTTATTAACGAGTACATTTTGTTTCTGCCCTATACTTTCTGCACTCCAGGAAAACATGCCCCACTGTCTCAAGACTCCCTCATTCACACAAGCCCGAAACATGCTTCCCCTACAATGCACAAAGAATAATTTAATCCACAGTGCCCCAACCTCAATCTGCACATTTTAACTGAGTCCCTGCGGGACAAAATGTTACATAAACATC
>NC_060168.1:31427158-31435511 GCF_021292245.1 Micropterus dolomieu | reverse complement strand
CAAGTCGATGGGATAAAACTGGTTAAAACTCTCTTGTTGCTGGTGAGGGACCTCTGAGTAAGAGGCCACGGGGGTAATAGAGGTTTACCAGCTGATCCACAGTCTTAGTAAAACCTGGGATTGTGTTTATGTGTAGTAATGAGTTCAGAAAAATAGTGTGTTCTCGCATCCTTAACCATGTTATTGTAGTTAATTAATAAATCCTTCAGACTGAGGTAATGGACTTGGAGACTGGATTTTTTCCATCTGCGCTCTGCTTTCCTGCATTCCCTTTTTAGGCTGCGAATGCTGTCATTTATCCAGGGTTGCTTACTAGTTTTAGACGTAGGCCTAACCTTTAGAGGAGCAGTAATATTTAGTGACAACAAGCAGATATGATTGAAGTGATCGACCAGATTGTTGGTGTTGGAGTCAGACAGGTGTTGGCTTTGGCTCTGAAAGAATGCGCAAAACTTTGAAACACTTTGTTCATTAAAGACGCGAGAACACACAGAGCTTGGTGAGGCGGCATGAGTAACAGGCGAATCACAGCTAAAAACAATACATCTGTGGTCAGATATGGTCATGTCCACTAATTCCACAGAGGAAATGCTGACACCCAGGGTAAAAACCAAGTCCAGTGTATGACCACGGTTATGTGTTTGCCCTTTGACATGTTGTTTGAAGTTAAAAGAAGTGGCCATATTTAAAAGGTCAGTTGCATTAACATTGTTGGGGTCATCAACATGAATATTAAAATCGCCACAAAGAACAATTCTGTCATAATTTAAAACCAGAGTAGATAAAAATTCAGGAAGTTCTGATAAAAATCCTCCAGGCGGTTTTGGGGGGAGATAAATTATAACAAATATGACAGGTTGCAGCCCTCCAACTTTAAGAGTGAGAACTTCAAAGGAGTTAAATTCATCACAGCGTACTTGATGACATTTAAAATTTTTCCTATACACGCTCACTAGCCCACCACCACGACCACTGACCCTCGGTTGACTAAAGCAATCATATTGAGGCGGACACAGTTCAGCTAGCTGGCTGTAGTCATTCATTTGCCAGCAGGATTCGATTAAAAACATAAAATCTAGATTTGCAGACAAGATAAAATCATTTAAGATAAAAGTCTTACTTGACAGAGATCTCACATTGAAGAGAGCCATTTTAAATGTGTTTGTTCTAGGTGCTGGAGTTGGTGCAGTTGTTCTAATCCTTAAGAGATTACTAATATTTCTGTGTGGGATGTGCACATTTCGGTTTACTGGTCTATGTGTGATGAGATGAGGCAGAGATCTGTTCAGTGAGCGGTGGTGTGTCCAGGTGTGCTGCATGAATGATTAGTCATTCACGTAAATCATGTGTGGACCGCACCACATGCTGTATGTGCGCAGCTAACATTTCTGAGCCCCGTTTGTTTGGGTGAAGTCCGTCTGTCTTAAAAAGAGACATTCTTTGCCAGAAAATATAAAAATTATCCACATAACACACGGTGAGCCAGTCGTGGAGGCCAAGGAGTCTACTGAAGCGGCCAGCACCGCGACCAACTGTGGGAATGGGACCAGAGATAAAAACGGACTTTCCACACTGCTTTAAAAAGTTAAAAAGACGGTTAAAATCTGATTTTGTCAGCTCAGACTGCTGAAGAGCTGTGTCATTTGTTCCGACATGGACTATCACTCTTGTGACGGAGGACGGGAGCGAATGCATCAGGTCCTGGAGTTTTTTTTTAAAAAAAGCCGGTGGAGGAGATGCAACAGTGTCGGCAGGCACTGTCCACCGAAAGAGATCCGTATCAGGGAGACTCGAAGCCGCTGGATGGACCGGAGTGTCGTTAGACAAGGCTGCATAGCGGTTGGAGAGGCCAATGTGCGGAGGAGAGGCAGCCCCATCCGAGCCTCTCTTGCAGCCACGGACCACCACTTCAGCCCAGGTTGACTGATGCTTTGGAGTCGAGCAGGATGAAAGCCTCGGAAGGCTAGAGGGGTCCCAAAACACAGTGTCCTGGATGTTAGCGGTTGCGCTAAGAGAAACAATCCTATTGGCTTGTACTGAAGCCACATCCATAAAGCCAGTCAGCAGGGAATCTTTCTCTTTGAGTTCCTCTGAAAGTCGTCGGATGTCTTCCATAAGGTCAGCAATCTTCTTGTTCTTGTCTTGAGTGAGCAGTCCTTAAGAAGTCCTTAAGTGAGCAGAGTTATTTCGGCTAGCATAGTCACCGGAGCTTTGTTGCGATCAGTAGCGTTGATCGCGTTTCTACGGTCATCTAGTTTAAAATCCATGTCGGATGGCTAAAATCCTTAACCCACGTAAAACTTAAGTTAAATAAAAAGGATATAAAAAATGTAATGAAAAAGAGTGGATTAAAACTGGATAAGAGTCAGGTTTAAGACGGAGCTTCCGACAGGTGGCTACAGACGCCAACGCATGCGCAGAGTGCAGATTACGTCAGAGATCTTGTGATATTGTACCCAAACACCTGGATCAGGATTAATTGAGGCAAAGCACAATGAATGGCTGTAATTGTCTTGGATTGTGGCATCACTGTACACATGTGCTAATCCAAGCATACAGGAGGCACCGGAGGAAATCACACCATCCAAGATGGCAAAAACTGCAACGGCTTCTTCTTCTAGTGTCTGCATCATGAACTCATTCGTACCAAGGGCACCATGGTCCAGTCCATGTCTCACATTTTCGTCAATATCACATGCAGGTACATGCATTCAGCAGTTCTGATTCTAAGACAACCAGGATGACAGATACAGACTTGATATTTAACTCCAGATTTGAGGCTTTACTTTATTTTGTGCCACATTTTGTAAAAATGTAACTCCATACTTTGAGTACTGACCAAAACGTGTCGCATCAAATATCACATATTTTAAAGTTGTACTTATTCTTTGACTAGACACAGGTTAACAATGTAGCCCAAAGGTCATATTGCGTTTAATAAATTTAATTTAATATTGAATCATACTCATCTTAAACGAAAATCTTCAGCCAAAACTAAATAGCCTACATTAAACAACAGAATAATAGAACATGGCACAACTAGATACACGGGGGGGTCAGTACATTTACATTACATTTACATTTACTCATTTGGCAGACGCTTTTATCCAACGTGACTTACATTTGAGGAACAACATACAAGCATCAACAGAGCATCAACTACAGATCTACAACTGACAAAACATACTAGTAAGAGCAGCAATAAATACTAGTAAGCTCACAGTACATATCACATCAATGGGGTAGATACCTAGGGAAAGAAGTAAGAGTTAACAAAAAGTGCAATCAAAACAAAAAGTGCAATCTATACAAGATCATTGTAGGGGATAGAAGAAGAAGAGCACAGGAAGTGCATGTTAGAGGTTAGGAGTTAGAGGTGTTATAAGAGGAAGTGTTCTCAGAAGAGATGAGTTTTCAAGAGCTTCTTGAAGTTAAAGAGGGACGCCCCTGCTCTGATGGCGTGTGGTAGCTCATTCCACCATCGTGGTGTCACAGATGAGAATAGCCGGGACTGGGATTGCTTTGTGTGAAGGGATGGCAGAGCCAGCGTTCATTTGAGGAGCGTAGCGGCCGAGAAGGAACGTAAGTTTGTATTATGGAGTTTAGGTAGATGGGTGCAGACCCAGTAGTCACTTTGTATGCAAGCATTAGTGACTTGAATTTGATTCTGGAGGCCATGGGGAGCCAGTGGAGGTCACTGAGTAATGGAGTGACATGAGTCCTTTTGGCCTGATCAAAAACCAGACACGCTGCTGCGTTCTGAACCATTTGTAAGGGTTTCACCGCACAAGCTGGAAGACCTGCTAGGAGGGCATTACAATAGTCGATGCGAGAGATAACCATGGCCTGTACCAGAAGCTGGGTGGCGTACTGAGTGAGGTAGGGCCTGATTTTCCTTATGTTGTATAGAGCAAAGCGGCATGACCGAGAGACAGCAGTAACATGGTCTGAAAAGGACAGCTGGTCATCAATCATGACACCATCTCACCACCTTGGCTGGAGTGATGGTTGCGGAGTCAATTTGTAGTTTGATGTTATGGTGGATAGATTGCTTGGCTGGAATGACCAAGAGTTCAGTCTTAGAGAGGTTTAGTTGAAGGTGGCAAGCCTTCATCCATGCAGATATGTCTGATAGACAGTCCGTGATCCGCGCCGAGACAGTGGGATTGCCTGGCGGGAAGGATAGGTAGAGTTGTGTGTCGTCTGCGTAGCTGTGGTAAGAGAAGCCGTGCGAGCGAACGATCGGCCCCAGTGAGGTGGTGTAAATTGAGAAGAGAAGGGGCCCAAGCACTGAGCCTTGGGGCACCCCTGTGGAGAGGCAGTGGGAGGAGGATAATTGTCCTTGCCACAAAACATTGTAGGAACGCCCCGAGAGGTAGGATTCGAACCACAGGAGTGATTTACTCAAGATGCCCATTGCTGAGAGAGCGGATAGCAGGATCCTGTGGTTGACTCAAAGGCAGCTGATAGGTCAAGCAGGATAAGAACCGAGGATTGGGCTGCAGCTTTAGCTGACCTTAGGGCTTCTGTTACAGACAGAAGAGCCGTTTCAGTAGAGTGGGCACTCTTAAAACCAGACTGGTATGGATCTAGGAGGTCATTCCATGAGAGGAATTCTGAGACCTGTTTGAATACTGCCCGTTAAATAGTTTTGGATAAAAAAGGTAGAAGAGACACTGATTGATAGTTCTCAATTTGAGTTGGGTCAAGTGAGGGCTTTTTGAGCAAGTTTGAAGGTCGGGAAGGTTCCTGAAGCCAGAGAAGTATTTATCACATGAGTGATTGTCGGGACCACAGTAGGAGATATGGCTTGGAGGAGATTCGTAGGAATCGGGTCCAGTGGGCATGTAGTTGGACGGCTACGGGTCAAGAGTTTTGATACTTCGCTCTCTGTGAGAGGAGTAAACGAGGAGAGTGAACAACCACTGACCTGGGAGGGCAGAGGAAAAGATGTAGTAGGACTGCTACAATGGTTGAGTTTGAGTGTTTCAAAGAATTGACTAGTTATAGCCTCCACTTTGCCTGTGAAGAAGGCAGCAAAGGTATCAGCAGACAAGTTTGTGGGTGGTGGAGGAGGATTTAGTAGCGCTTTAAAAGTGGAAAATAATTTCCTTGAGTCAGTGGCACTGCTTATTCTGTCATTATAGAACGCAGTTTTGGCAGCACTGATGCTTGTTGAGAAGGAGGATAGGAGCAATTGGTAGCCCTTAAGGTCGGCGGGGTCTTTGGTTTTTCGCCATTTTCTTTCAGCTGCTCTGAGATCAGTACGGAGCCCACGGATGGTATCAGTTAGCCACGGGTGGGGCTGGTTTGGGCGAGCAGGCTTGGTGGATAGAGGACACAGGCTATCCAGGCACGAGCTTAGTGTAGAGCACAGAGATTGTGTCATTGACCTCAAGTGAGGAAAATGTGTTGAGGGTGGGTAGAGCGGAAGCTACCACTGAGGCAAAGTGAGCGGAGACAGGTTGCGGAGGTTGCGGCGGTGTGAAACCAATGGTGTTGGAAGAATGGGCTTTTCCTGTAGGCATACTGTGAACTGAATGAAATAGTGGTCAGACACATGTAGAGGTGTGATTGTTAGGCACTCTGTGGCACAGTTTCGGACAAGAACGAGGTCAAGCACCTTGCCAGCTTTGTGGGTCGGGGGGCTGAGAACCCGTGTTAGACTGAATCAGAGACAGGAAGTCTGCTGAGTTTGAATTGTCTAAGTGAATGTTCATGTCACCGAGGACAAGTAGGGGACAGTCATGCTCTGGGATTGAAGACAGCAGTGTGTCTAGCTCCTCCACAAAGTTACCCATTTGTCCTGGTGGACGGTATATGACAATCACAGAAACCTTTACCGGAGCGGACACAAAGACAGCATGGTATTCAAAGGAGGCATTCTTCAGCAAATAGAAACTGCTCAGATGTCACAGCGTAACCTAAGTACAGAAGTTTGGTTGCATGATAACAGGTGACTTGTATGTAAGGCAAACTTGAATGCTGGACTTTTTACTTGTAACGGAGTATTTTTACACAGTAGGATTACTACTTTTACTTAGGTGGATAAAGGCTTTGGACCGACACATCTTCCACCAGAGCTAATTTCTACCAAAGAGGTAGTCCCAATAAAATCTTTTCAGATTGTGTTATCTAGAATAAAAGGGACGTCGTTGCTAGAATTACAGATAGAAATCACTAGAGTGAAGTGAGAAAATATATTTGATAAACCCACAAACAAATGCATATAATAAGTCTATCTGTACACCGTAATGGTTTGTTTTGATTATATACTGCAGAAAATGTAATATGGACTACAATTAAGTTTCAGTTTTAGCTTCTATGGAGGTTATTATCATCATGAGCAGCCTTAAATTGCTCAGTTAGATGTAATCACAAGTTTCAGTCTCTGCTCTTAATTCTCCAAATGCACCAGACACAGTTGTGCACTTCATTCCTTAATCAGCTTCAACTATACTAAATCAATCAGATCTTATCCACAGTGGCTCTCTGCTCTCCACTGTTTGTTTGGGTGTCTGTTGGAGCGTTCAAGGAGCCACGCTGTAACCAAATCATACCACCAAATGTATATTCTGAGCTTTTGTGGCACCATGACATGGCCCATGGAAAGATTGAGTGAAGTAATGAGCGAATGCACAATAAGAGGACTGAGGCCGTTTGAGCAAATTGCCAACCTTTGTCTGCAGTGGAAATCTGTGAGCTGGCCTCTAATGGAGTGGTGGAGGAGGGCAATGGACGGGAAGCAAAGGAAAAGCAAAGAGTAGGGATAGACAGGTCCTACTGCAGTAATGCTAGCGCATTAAAGTGATGTTTGTGTGGTGACATAATTGAATACTGGGAATAAATTGTTTGAAAAGAGGAGAAGAGATGAAACAGAAGAGAAGAGAGTAATTGAAATAAGGGGATTGGATTAAAGAAGAGGGAGACTACCTAATCAAAAAAGGGATAATAATAATAATCTTTATTTGTAGAGCACTTTTCAAAAGCAAGTTACAAAGTGCTTTAACAAGTGTAAAATACAAAGGCAGAGGGAAGAGAAACAGTCAAGGCCAGAAAAGGACAGAGGAGGAGGAGTGGACTTTCCCATTTAATTTACTACCTGCAGCTTGATGTCTTCCTCAGATCACTTTATGGCCCTGAAGCCTCGTTCGTACAGTAGTTTGCAAATGGTGACTTGACCTTTCTGCTGACTAAGTAGGCCTACACATCGAGGTTTGATTTGCGACAGCGGCTGTAAGGATGGCGATGTCTGTCAATTGGGCGACTGCTTATAACATATCTACAACTATCTTGTGGATTGCCATGAAATCTTGTACAGACATTCTTAGTCCCCAGAGGATGAATCCATGTGACTTTTTAATGAAGCCTTGATGTTTCCTCTAGTGCAGTGGTCAACAATAGGCAGCCCGTGGGCCAAAGGTGGCCCTCCAGCAATAATATCTGGCCCATGGCCAGATTACTTTGATAGCGGCAAAAACATAATAATTATAGCGGCTGGTGCTGAAACAGATCTCGGTCATTACAGCAAAAGCTACTCATATAATCACTTCCTCTTAAGTGATTGTGCCTACAAAATAAAAGTACAAGAATTTTTTTTTACAGCAGTACTTTATGTCGTGTGTAATTGCCAGCTTTTACTTTGAAAAGTTCTGATGGAAATTCAAAACAGTCTCTGGCTTGCTTAACACACCTCTGAAAAAGACATCAGAAAACGTGAGATTGAAAAATTAGCCTCATGCTAGACTTATTTGCCGGCCCCTGCTGTAGTGCCATCATTAGGTAAAACTTTTGTTTTATGACCAAATTCCTAAAAAACTGACATTCCCATCAGCCTCAGCTTTACTTTGTGTTCAGGGCTAATTAGACATTGTTAGCATGCCAATAGGAAAAACTAAAATAGCAAAAATGGTTAACATGTTACTTACTGAACATCAGCATGTAAGCGTTGTCATTGTGAACATGTTAGCATGCTGACATTAGCATTTCACACAAACCACCACTGTGCCTAAGTACAGCGTCACGTAGCTGCTAGCCCTGCTTTAAAGCAACAAAAGAGGCTGTGTTGGTAGGGGTTGTTTCAGGTACAAGTAAGACGTGAATTACAATTAAGGCAGGCCAGTTTTAGTAACAAATTATATACATATTGTATGCATGTGTGTATACTTGCTCTTCGGGTGTTTGCACACACACACACATGCAGTACATATGGTGTGTGTTTGAGTGTTTAAACACAATGAAGCATGCACAGCGGACAGCCTGACCTTAACCCGACTCCCCAGCAAGTCCTGGCGAACATTTCACCCCCCCCCCCCCCCCCCCCCCCCCCCCCCCCCCCCCCCCCCCCCCCCCG
>NC_060168.1:31377714-31427138 GCF_021292245.1 Micropterus dolomieu | reverse complement strand
TTCCCCCCCCCCCCCCCCACCACCACCACCACCACCACCACCACCAGCTGAGTGATAATTTGTCATCCTCAGGTTTGCTGCCACCACACATTGCTGCAGGGCAATTAGAAACCACTGTATGAGTCTGCTGCAGAGCGTCAGGACCAGCCACCCCTGGACTCACAAACCCGAGAGAGAACCATACAGTCCTTAAAGCCACATTTCTTCTGTGTAATTTACTCTGGTCCTTCAGAAATGTTCTCTTTTGGCTCCTTAAAGAGGCAGTAAATCAGGGTTTTTATTGCCACATAACACTAAATGACCACAATATATCTGTGAGGGGTGATAGGGATGGTAATCAGTAGCAATGATTGAACCATTAATATTTAATGACATTTCTGGCTTCCAAAAGTAACTTTCAGTCCTCCAGTGTTCTCAAACCAAAAACCTCCACTGAAGAAACCAGACTAAAAACACGTGAAAATTATCACTGTTATCACAGGAAAAAGGAGTTAAAAAATATATATAAATATTTGAATGGATTGCCGCTTAGCGCTTCTGTACAATAGTAAGGCAAACAATGTAAATTTTCTTCATTTTTTCTTCCCTGTGATATACATGCTTACATGTTTTTAATCTCAGTGATGTATTTCTGTTCAAATAAAATGTGAAAATAAATGCTAATGTTGGCATTCCAACCTTATCAACAGAGGTTGTTTCAAGTTTTAGAGGCATCTTGTCAGGAATTTTAAACAGTTGGTGGCATTCCAGAGGCAAAATACAGAGAATACAATTTTCATGTCTGCCAAATAATGACATTCAAATTTTAAATTTAAATAAAATACATACTGGCATAGATTTTCATCAATAAATCATTTATAAAGAAGGAATAACTGGCAATAACCATGGTAAGTCTGTCTTTAGCATTTAACCCAATGGTCAATTATAGATTCAAGCTGGTTTGCAGTCAATCACATTCATTGACCCATTGAAGCACTAATGACTTTGAATATAATGCTGCCAACAAAGCTACAAAACCAACAGCATACTTTTATTTTTCAAGATATTTAATCTTTGGGACAGAGTGCATTAAAATACACAGCTTTCCATTGTTCATATCCTTGCCTTTCCTCAAATAAGCTCCTCAGTGTCGAGACATATTTAGTCCTTATTCTGGTTGTGGCTAAAAAAAAGGACGTGCATGGCAAACCAGGCCGCCAGCCAGGCTCTACTGTCACCAGCGCCTGAGATGCAGATCAATACCCAGATGAAGTTTTCTCTCTGCTGGAGGATCCATAATTCATACACGCTAAGGTGGTCCTGTATTTACTATCGATCAGACGGAGGTAACCGCAGCAGTATTGATAGGCCAGAGGGAGTCTCTTTCACGTCTAGAAAGCAGCTTCTGTCACAGATGAAGAAGTGAGCCTGTTTTAGGAGCAGAGACAGAGAAAGAGCAGATGGAACTGAGGAAACTACAAGTGCCTTTGTGCAAGGCATTTAACCAGGAATCATCTAGTTAACCTACTAAAAACAAATCGTTTGATAAAGTCAGTTTATTCATTGAAGAAAATAAAATTTTTTACCTTTTTCAAAGTTTGGGTGGTAACTTGATTATTAATTAACCTGTTTTTTTTTATCAACTAATCTACAAAATTTCAGAAAATAGAGAAAAACTTCCATTGAAACGTCAATTTACAACAAAAATAGCAAATTCTCAAGTTTTAAAAGCTGCAATCGGAGAATGTGCAGCACTTTTGCTTTAATAAGTACTTTACAAATATGGCTAGTGGTTCATTTCTTTCCAGATAACCTTACACCCGTCTCCTTTATGTTGAAAATGACTTTTCTGTTGGTGGTTCAGCCGCCATGGACCATGACCAGAGACTCTGAAAGCCTAACCTCTTTCATCTGTGGAAGAACAGCGCCCTCTTCCTGTTGGCAGATTTACCTGCAAATCCAGACTGGGGGTTCATAATGTTAAATTCAGTGTCGTTACAATGCTTTATATGAATACAAGACATACCACAAACATTAATCTATGATTAGTAATTCAGGCTTATTTCAAAGTGAGGGGGAATACCTGGACGCACAGGGACAGGTTCTGACAGATGGCCGACACCGGATGGAGGAGTGTGTCTTCCTCTGTCTCAGTGGGTCTTTGAAGCTTTTCCAGCTGGCTCTTCTTCTTCCTTCTTGTTCGTCACCTCAAGGATCTTCAGGGAACCCCGTTGCCACATAATCCTCAGAACTGCTAACGCACTGTGTTTTCATAGTTGAGAATGACAGATGTTGGTGTGTCTATTGTCGTGTGGTTTTCTTCATGTAGTAATGTATAAGTTTTGTGTGTTAAAACAGCAGTAACAGTCTGGAAGAGAGGAGGAATCAGTGTCACTCTTTTTGACTTTGGCAGTGGTAAAGCTTGGGGTTGAAGTTACCTTTAGGTATCCAAATCAGGCCAGAAAAATAGAGGCAGATGTTCCTCCTTCAAGTAGCAACAACTGTGAATGTGCAATTATTGTCCGGATGGAAGAGTCAGTAAAACAGTATCTCTTTTCTGTCCAGGGGCCACCAAAGACATGGGTAAGATGTTGGGTGGTGAGGAGGAGAAGGACCCGGATGCAGCCAAGAAGGAGGAGGAGCGGCAGGAGGCACTGCGGCAGCAGGAGGAGGAGAGGAAGGCCAAACACGCCCGCATGGAGGCTGAGAGGGAAAAAGTACGGCAGACTATCAGGGACAAGGTAGGAAACTCTCCTCTGGTTTGACTAATGCTGTCTGACTCACACCCTTTTCTACTGCAGAAACTTAACCTGTGACCTGGGGCTTCCCATGACGTATCCCTGCAACACAGTAGCCTATAAAAAACAACTTGTCAGGGCAACGCCTTCCCGCTTATGGCCTTCATCTATTACAGGAAACTGGTGTTTTCTTAAGAATTTCATTCATTCACAGTTGAAAGTCTTGGAAACAGTATTCAGATTATTGTGCGATACTGGAACTCTATCGCAAAAATTTAATTGGACCTGCCTTAATAGTTTTCTTCTTACTTATCATTCACCCTAATTTTCTTTCCCTGCATGTTACCTCATCGTCCTCTCTCTGTTCAGTATGGGCTGAAGAAGAAGGAGGAGAAGGAAGCGGAGGAGAAAGCGGCCATGGAGCAGGCCTGTGAGGGGTCACTGACACGCCCCAAGAAGGCGATCCCACGGGGTTGCGGAGATGATGAGGAAGAGGATGAGGAGAGCATCCTCGACACTGTCCTCAAGTTTCTGCCAGGACCCCTACAGGACATGTTCAAGAAGTAAAAAACAACAAAACAAATCAAACGAACCCTAAATTCAGGGTCCAGTCTGGCGTGGGCTAGGCTGCAGGGCAAAGGGAGGCAGGGATCTTTGTGTCTGGGACTGGAAAGGGTTAAGAGAAGGGTTGCAGGTTAAGGGAAAAGAGAGACTGGGATATTGGTTTGGGGATTTTCTGAGCAGGCATGGCTTGAGTGTAGATTTGTCGACAGATTTGGGAGGGGGGTTCTTGCCTAACTGTTAGAGGCTGCACACTGCCTTTCTAAAAATCTTTTACTTTGGTCTTTTCTACTCCTCGACGATTGCGTCATTCTTCCCCCCTTTATTTGCCTAAATCGCTGTACAACCTTTCCACTGCCACTTAGCACATTTCTTACAATTAGTATGTATTTCGTCCGTTTCTTGTTGTTATTTTTACACAGATTAAATCAGACATTTTGATTGGTTGGCCATTATCTGTTGCCAGGCAATGGTGACCAATTGAGAGGAGTATTCCCTTAAAGAAGGGCAGTGGACGCTTCTGTCCTCTTGCTTCTGTGGTTTTGCAAATAGCATGTTTTCCAGTAGACGGAGCATGTTGTGATTATTCCAGTGGGTGTTTTCTACTTTTATGAACCTGGTGTAGTTCTTTATAATGAAAAAAAAAAAAATCAGCATTTGAGTTTTTAGGACATGTGCCTTCATATCATATCCTCCAGCAGAGGTACTGTTAATGAGGGTTTCATTTTGTGTCAGACAGGTGTACAGTCGTTTGTAGCATGTAGGCAAGTATTCAAGGACACTTTTGGAATAATGTATTTAGATATAAAGTTGGCTAGTTGGTATGTTTTGGGGTTTCCAGAAGATGTTCAAACTAGGTACTTATGGAAATCCCAGACCAAGTTTTGAAGGTCTGACAGTCCATAAAACTATTTAAAAACATAATTCACTGTTACCTACAACGCTACAAGCTTCCGAAGAACTGTTTGCTGGAGTTTTATTTCCCTCCTAGTTAGACTGCCATCATGCTAGAGAAGTAAAATTTCAAATCTTGAACGTGTCGAGAACTCGTGTCAATACGTGAATTTTCAATCACAAGGATTAAGTAAAAGATATTATTCAGCTCAAGGTATCATCCATGCAACCAAACACAGACAAATTTACCTTGTTTGAATCCCATTTTGAAAAATAAATCACTGCTGTTTTGTCCAGAAATTACAGAATTACACAAAGCTCAAACCAAGTCATCATGGTTTGAGGTAGTGTGGTCCCCAGAGACAATCAAAGCATTGACCACTTGGAAACAGTGGAGGTAGCCGTTACTGTAAATGTTGTCATTTCCTGTCACATCATCTACTATAGGTTCAAAGTGGGTTTCCATTAAGCACTTGATTAACTGATTGCTATTGTGGCTCTTTATTTATTTTATTTATTTTTTCCTTCACACATGAATGCAAATGCCAGGTAATGTCTGGGGTATTTTTTTACATGATTATTACTTTCTGTGAATGTGTTGCCAATTTATTTTAATGCGACCGAAATTGTGACTCAATTCACATTCCAGCTGAGCTAACCTTTCCCCTCATCTTTTTATGCATAAATTTACCTTGATCAAAGTTCATCCACATCAAGACCAAAGAAATACTGGTTACCTTACTATTTCTTTTATCACCACCGAGACCAAGACGTGCATGCCGAACCTGGTGTTACTGTGCGTGCGAGTCCTGCAGCAGCCTAGTCAGCGCGTGCATGCATCCCAAAGACCACCGCTAAACTAAAATGTCTCCTATTTCTTTGAAAGTTTTCCATAAATCAAACTAGAGAGAACTGTTTTTGGAGTTGTTGCATCTCACTGCCTGAAGAGCTCACTTAGGGCTGAGTATATTCTGTATCCTGTATCTCTTAATCCAATGAAATAGCACAGTGATTTGTCACAGAGCATTTAAGTAGATGTACTGTAAATTGAAACTAGCTCAACTTAGTGAAACTACCTTAATATATGGACATTTGTTGATAAAAACAAAGCATGTTGGTTATTCCTGAATGCTCTGGTGGCTTTTCAGTGGTTAGTTATGCGGTGATGTATGATCAATACATTGTTCCATGAGTTTGAAAATTAAAATAACTTTAAGGAATAATAAGACTAATTAGTTATCATAAGCACTATTAAACATTTTCATTCTTTTCATTTTCTAGCTCAGATAGGACTTTTCACTAGACAAAGCCATATTGTTTAGATTGCAATAATTACTTAAAATTATAAAAAGAGAATACTTCAACATTGAAAGTCAAGTGTCTCGTGTTTGTTTTCTGTAAAAAAAATAAAAAAAAATATATATATATATATTTCTCACCGTTCTTGTATCTTTAAACATGTATACTAATGTATACGCAAAGTCAATGTATGTAGAAAAAAGAAGCCATTGATAACTGTACATGTGTACTGTAAGTGTGTGTATGTTTATATGTATGTGTCTTCCTACGTGTCTGTGATGTGAGACCATGTCGTTGATTCAGATAGTCCTGGTTTAAACTATGTAAATGTGTCTTTGAACTATTTTGTGCACAGGCAGAAGCTAGGGCAGCTCCCTAGTTTTGCCATATTTAAAAAAATTATACTGAACACATTCCTTTCAAAAATTGAGCATGCAAATGTTTGGTAGAGGAGAGAACACACCAAATGTCAAAAGACAAAAAAAAATAGACAATTTCCTGTTTCTGTAGGAGTCTCCAGGCAACAGAATGTGTGCATTGGATCCAGAAAGATCAGCTGTGCAATTGGCTTGTTAAGTGTTCGATGCTATTTTGTGTCTGAGGTTTGGTGAAGCTCAAGACCGTGATCACAAAGGAGCTTCATTCAGCTCAGACACAAAGCTCATCTGTGAGCATCACGTAGAAATTAACTAGCTGTGTCCCCATTCTATGCTTTAAGTTTGTAGAATCCAAGGGAGGTTCAAATCAAGGGCAAGATGCCTCTTGGATGGGCTGCGAAACTTCTTCAAGCTTGCAGAATCAATTAGTTAAAATCATTTTTTGCCCATATGTTAATACTATAGAGTATGCAACATGTATTTCTCTGTACACCGTACTACTGTAATTTGGCAAGAAAACAATAAAACATTTGAACACAAATGCAAGTTTTAAATTTGAAAACTGAACAACAAAGCAGCACCCTTTTCAAAAGATTTAATACCTTCCACGTTTCACAAAGCAAGACAACTTAGTCTGCAAATGGACATCTTTGATTATGCTTAATTTTGTCACATTTCTTGTGTGAATGTCTGTGAAGATTCTCAGTAATCCAGGTCATAGTTATCCAGTGAAGGTTAAAATCAAGGGCAACTGGACTTGGTTGAAGATACTTGAAGACGTTTAGCTTCTCATCCAAGAGGCTTCTTCAGCAAAAAGAACAAACGTTCTCTTGCTTTGTTAGGTGTTAAAGGTATTAAATCTTTAGAAAAGTGTTTTCTTGTTCAGTTTTCAAATTTAAAACTTGCATTAGTGTAAAAGTCATAGTTTGATTTCTTGCCAAATTAAAGTAGGATGGTAGGCAGATAAATACACGTTGTATACTTTGTAATATAAGTATATAGTGTCAAACTAATTTGCCAGACAAAATGATTTTTAACTAGCCGATTCTCCAAGCTATCAACAAACTAACTTGCGCTAGCAGGGCTAAATATCATCCTTTGTTATTACAGAAAGACATCAACACTGAGATTAATTGAAAGGCTTTCAAAAGAAAATGGGGAACGTGCAATTTAAAAAACATTGATGCTGTTACTTAAATATTTGTTAGTACTAAAAAGTACTAAAAACTCCATTTCATTGTAAAACACATGCAAATTTTCATGTTTCTATGTAAGAAACCAATCTGTAGAGAGATTTATTTTAATGCAGTCGCTTTTCTCATCATCAGAAACTCACCGCCCTTGTTGAAATAATGCATGAGCGTCAGCCACATAGATTCAAAAGTGCAGAAATTAAGATTTCTTATAGTGCAGTGTGCTTTCTTTGAGTTATCTGTGGAGATTCATCTTGATTTATTTTATTTATTACATTAACGCAGGGATTCCCACATTCCTCCGGCAACCAAGACTAGTCCAGTTTCACTTACAGTACGTGGATTAAGTTTATTCAAGCCTTGTATCTCCCGGGTGGATAGGAAATGGGGATATAAATCCTGGACTAGGCTTAATTCATGGGCCCTTCATGGAAATTACAGCCATACATCCTCTGTATCTAAAGTCTCGAGGCGTCACAGCATGTGAACTGCCTTTGAAAAGGGCTATTATCATGCCATCTGTATGTGAGGTTAGTGGTTAACTCATCTGTCACATTTGTGCTTGTCCTAGCGTGAAGTGTTGTTTTAATTCATCCTGTTGCATGAGATACTTAGGTGTGGAAAACTGTGTTTGTGGAGCCACTGTGGCTTTTCAGTTTAGATAAATCCTTGGTTTAAAAGGCAATAGTGTAAAAGCAAGGTTTTTTCTCTATGTAGGGGGATATAAACAATAACGATTGTTTTACATGGAATATATAAACTGTATATTTTCCTAACACAGAGGTAAATGTGGGTGAATGAGAGAGATGAAAACAGCAAGTGTAGATTTTGACATGAAGGGCCTTAGAGACATTAAACTACATCAAGTCCTGACTGGCGTTTCTCTAAAACATCCACTCAAACGCTACCATTACTGGAAAGCTTTTAGGGGAGACTCGCTAAAGATATTCCAACACAAAAACTGGATTATCAAAGCAACTTCTGTTGTCAGGAGCACAGAAACATTCAGAGAACTGAGAAACAGGTTTGGCTTGGAACTGCCATTGAAAACCACAGTTCATCCTCCCCTTTAAGAAGCAAATATAAATATATTATGAAATGCAATGAGGGATTAAAAGAGAGAGAACATTTTAGAAAACAAAACTTTCCTTTAAACGTTATCGTTCATCCAACTCCAAAAAGCCTGGACTTAATTTTTCTAAAAACTGTAACAATGTCATAATGATTGTCTGTTTCGTAACATTTTTACGTACACTTAGGAATACTATTGTAACTGCCCTGCTGATTCCTGCCAGTAAATCTAGAAGTGAAAGTTTACGTGTCTTGCTTGGTGAATGTTTTGCCCGAGACGCCACGTTAAGAAGCTCGTCTTATCACCTCGTTTACATTCCTTGAGATTTTGGTGAGCTCTGAGCACAACTGTTACTGTGAAGAGAAACTATCTGAATACATTCCAGTCTTTTTGTCATTTTCACAAGCATGTGTTGAAATGTTACACTAACTATGGCATCTAAGGAGTTACCACTCTCAACTACCTGTATTTTGTTTTACATCTGCCAGCTCTCTAAATAGTAAAGTAGAAAGGTATGAGATAAATGTTTCCAACACTGTAGAGACCCCGGTGCAATTCCTGGCAGCAATCCCTTTAGTTTGGCCACTTGTGGCAATCATCACAATTGTCGATGTTCGCAGGTTTGCTGATGATGTGACCTTTTCCTGGTCGCTGCACTAGATCTCGTCACTGTCCGGTGAAGCAGCTGGAGACCCCATCTGAAGGGGCTGGAATTGACATGGATTCTATGGTAAACAGGTGACAACTAAATTTGAAAAGAAATAGGGATACAAAGGGGTCCAAAACTGAAAAAGGGAATGGATTTATGTTCCTACAACCGAATCAAGAAGGTCTTTCATTTTTATTCAGGGTAAAGATAATTTCAGGGTGCAGAGATTAAGAATGTAAAATATGAGTTCTTATGCTACTTTGTCCTTAATTGCATGTCAAATACTCTATGTGGAGCCCAATCACTGTAAAACTGTCTCATCAATGGAACTGAATCATTCTTTTTGGAGATTAAATGCATAACACTAATAAAAAAAAAGAAGATTTATAAAAAGCTACCTGTGTTTTCTTTCTCTGTTTTGCTTACCTTTTATTTAGTGGTATTTTTTCACAAGCCACATTGGTTTCATTAAGTGAGAGTTCATTGTGTTTGTTTTAATTACATGATTTAAAATGTTTGAACTCAAACTGAACAGTTGAACAGTTGAACAGTTTCCTTCCTAAAACCGAAAGCACATTTGGAAAAGTGCGAGGAATGGATTAAACAGCATGTCTAAAGTTTACATTATCCTTATCCAAGAATCATTGTAAAGTCCTTTTTCTTTAGACACTTCTCTTATGAAAGCAAAACATGAACTGCTGAATGTAAAGCATAAATCTCAACTTTGTGTGGCTTGTATTTCTATGTCTCACTATAGTAAGAATCCAAAGATGGATTCATGAGGAAAAAACAGTGTGATCTTATGAACATTTTATGCACTGTGCTAATACTGGCCAAAATAGAGCTGCAATATAAGAACAATCCAACATGGATCAAGTAACAAGGATGCTGATTTGTTTTCTGGGTATTTAACTTCTGTATTTTTACATTAATTTAGCAAAATATAAGTTAATGTAGGCCTTTGTAGCCAGCTGGAGACTAAGCCCTCTTTTACACCTTGCAATAAAATGTGTCTCGTATTCAAATTGTACCTAGATCTGATTTTAACTTGATAACATTTACACCTGGTATTAACATGTGACTCCAGTGCCCGCGTTGAGAAGGGCAAATTAGCTCAATTGTTTTTTAAAGCTGTAATAATTTCATATTATGGTAGCAATTAATTAATTCATAAATAAATATTTTATAATATATTTTATGTAGCTGATATTACTCTGCTGCCACTTCCCTATGTTGGGATTATTTGTAAGGATGATTTGCAGTTTGTTTTGCAGTTTGTTTTGGTGATAACTCTCACTGCCTCCCTGCTGTTCACTAGAAGCATTGGCTGGGCTTTTAGCATAATTTTTTTGTTTAATGACCTATAAAAGGTAACGTTTGCAGTAGTAGCCTCCTAGTAGAGGAGATAGTTAGATAAGGCTGGTAGCTATAGCTTTATTTTCCTAATGAGGCAAGTAGGGTCAGAGGGCCAAGGTTCACAGTTTGCTATTTAACGTAATGGTTGGAAAAAGTCAGCCGTCGCTTTTTATTTTCTCCAATACTAGGTGTGAATGTAATAAAAATATAGTTATTTATGGTGAAGAGAGGGTCATGCTTCGCTCAGGGTAGGCAGGATCAAGATTCATACACTCCCCTCAACCTCCCTGATAATTAACAAACAAGGCCTCATAGCGCCCTGGGCGCCTCGCGTTTTCGAAGGAGCGCTCTGAGCGCACGGAGTTGAAATAAATTAAACTCTGGTGCAGAAAAGCGCCCGAAGTCATTCGCGTTTTTTCCATTGTCCAATCGAATGAATGGAGAGACGGGCCCACAGTTGCACTGACGGAAGTTTACAGTTGCTTGGATTGTCCGGAGACTGCAACAAACTTGCCCCGACTCATCCTAAAATACGCCTTAAACCGACCATCATTAGGACGAAGCTACTGAACCAACTGGTTGGCTAATACCAGTGTCTCCTCTTTCTGAGGGTCTCATGTAGGCTACACACACGGATCTCCCTTTCCCGATCTCCTGCGTGTCTGTACACCTCTCACCCTCAAACAGTGCCAGAGCAGGCGCTCTGCGTTTGTCTCTTTTATTAAAGCGGATGGTTTTAGTGACAAAAGACACAGACCTGTGAGTTTCTGCTAATATGACAGTTATTAATTAGCGGCAAACCAAAGATTACAGTTCGCTGGCGCTTTGATTAGACTGACAGGACAGCTGATTCGGTGAAAAACGCAGCGCACTAATCTTTTCCAATTTCCACCAAAGGCATTGGTGTGCGCCTCGCGTTTTGCGATTTTCGTCTTTTCGGGGCCTTAAACTGCAGATTGTGTTTTGAGTTTTCAGAAGTGGACTTCCGAAATGGCTCCTCCCACTTCGCAACGGGGGATTCAAAAAGAAAATGGCGCTGATTCACCTGTGAGAGAGGAAGGACTAACCTCCCGGGACCATGTCAAAACCTTAATTTGTGGTAGATTTTGCTTCCCATGAGGGGCCGAGTCACCGTCGACAGTCGGCATGGAGCCGGCTAAACTACAGTTAATAGCAGCTACGTTGAGGTAAGAAACTAACTAAACTGGTTCACCTGTGGGGAGAGAGCTCACTTGTCCATTCCATTAATTTAATTTATTGACACCTGTAACTTTATGCTTTGCGGCTGCGCCAGCTGGATGTCGACAACGTGGACATGGCATTAGGACTTTCCCTGTCTCCCATGTGTTTAAGCAGATTTGATGGGGTTAACTGAGGTGTAATGATTATGAACTTTTTAGTGGTTATACTTTTGCATACCTCCCCAAAAACTACTGTGTCGCCGAGGGTTAAGAATATGACCACAAGACTTTTCTTCTCCCACCAAAACTCACATATTTCTATACAAGGAACATCTCGGTGTTATGTATTGTGGGATGTAGGGTAGGCCTAATGAACATTTCTGTCTCAAGGGGCTGACAGAACGACCTTTAGGCTACATCAACGTTTTTAATATCCATAGGCTATTTAAGTGTAAGGTCAGTTTAGTGGTTTGTTACCCATTCATCTCTACAACACCATAGTATGTAAAAGGCTTACATTAGAATACAGTTGTGTTAGTTTGATATGGAGAAATATTCTTGTATACCAAAGTATTATGAAGGAAGAAAATGTACAATTACAAATAAAAAGCACATTAAGGCAACTAGTTTTCCCTCAGTGACTGAATGTAATTAAAGAAATATTTTCTATAATTAGTTTATTGCATTTTCAAGGGTGTTAATACAACTCCTAGTGAATATTAATCACTAAAGGCACGGGCAACCCCCCCCCAAAACCCTCCGATGTTCAGTGAGTGTGTGCATATGTTTGATAATGTTACATGTGTATTTTGTGTTTTGGTCTTCACTCACTACTTTGCACACGTATACACACATTAAGTCACTGCAGTATACACTCTACAGCACCACAAGCAGGTTGTTTTACAGCTAAATTCATATTTCAAACACAATGGAAATGTGTTCATGTTTGCCTCCGTTGGTTAGGGGGGGTTGTACAGTAGAGAGGGAACTGATCGCAGAGTTGTTGTAGAAGCCTATTTGAATCAGCCTTTGCCCAAAAGCTAAGTGGGATATTGATGGGCTTCTGTTGTTGACCTCAGTGCATGAAGAATAGTGTGAACCTTGTGCCTGACAAAGTTCTGGCTCTGTGTTGAATTTCAGAGATGTATGAAGAAGCTCGCCCAAGGCAAATCAGTAAATCTCTATCGAGTTATAAAACAAACAGAAATATTAATCAAACGCGTATAACACTGAAAAACAGCATTGTACCACCATTGTACATATTGTGCCTCAAAACACAAGTCATTGAGATTTTGTATTATTTACTCACCATTATCCGCGGACATTAAGTGGTTTTAATTGCCTGAACCAGAACCTAACTAGAATTTTATTTAATTATTTTTTTTTTTACGATCCACAGAAAATGGAGAAAAATCCACTTAAAATGTGAACGTAAACATTATGCAGACATGGACAATAATCAATATAGTTTCTGATGTGTTGAAGGAAAATGTGAAGTCCCCCCCCCCCCCCCCCACCCCCCAATATATTCTTTTATTAATGCAAAAATACTTTTTCGTCTGATGTCCGTTCAAAGATAACTAATTCCATTGCAACACCATGTGCAAAGGTTCATCCCAGGATTCATTAGTCTTCCAGGCAAAACAGCCGCTTTTGCCATTGCAGATTGATCTGCAGATTATTTTATCGATTTGTTGATTAATTGATTAGAATATAAAATACAAAATCCCATCACTATGTCCCAGAGTTCGAGGTGACGTCTTTAAATATCTTGTTTTGTTTAACCAAACCAAAGATATTCAGCTTACAAATAGCTAAATAAAACAGAAAAAGGGCAGTGAATTGGCAGCTATTTTAATAATCAATTAATTGTTTCTGTAGATCACTTAAATGTTGCAGCTCTAATGCCAGCTGCTTATTGGTCATTTGATTGTTTGCAAATGTTTTATAGAATTTGTACCACATTAATTACAATATTTACTAAGGTGCGTTCTTTTATAGTGGGGTTCCCAACAGCTAGCCCGGGGGCCTCCCTAGTAGGGTAAGGATTTCTAGATTTTTAAACCCTTACATTTACTCATTTGGCAGACGCTTTTATCCAAAGTGACTTACATTTGAGGAACAACATAAAAATATAAAAAGATGAGTGCTTAAAAGGCTGGTTATTCATATAAGCCTTGGTTAGTCATGTTCAGTGACGCCCTGCTTCACACTCACTACATTTGCATACATTCACACTGTCCGGTACAAAAAGTTGCCCGCTGCCGTCCAGAAAGTCCAACCAGCTTCTCTACTCCACTGCTGCTTAAGTCATTGTTCAGTTACTGCTTGCGGTGATTTGCTCTGTTACAGTTTTGTTAATCCTGAAGTCAGTGACAGATTAGTGTGTGTGTGTGTGTGGGCTGTTTGTAATTTCCAGAGACCAATAGACTTTTCTCATTAAGGGTCTTAAAATGAACGACAGCGGAGAAGGGGTTTAGTGTATTTCTGTCTCCTGAGGAAAATTCAACACAAGGCATTTATATATGGAGAGAGAGAGAGAGAGAGAGAGAGAGGCTTATTTCAGCTTACATTTAACAGGGACATTGTAAATGCCAACAGAGGTTGTACTATATAATAATGTTTGTGTGTTCTTTCAATCTAGACCTATTTTTCTGAAGGCAGGCGTAAACACTGTATCTTGCAATAGGTGTAATTATATTTCCATTATTTCTGCTCAAAGCAACAAAATAAACAGTCCTGTGGGGAAAATATAATATTTTTGTTTGTCTGTTTGTTCTGTGAAATTTAAGGTAAGCTGAATGAAAAGCTGTTTATTTTTTTATTTTTTGGACAATACAAGGCTCAGCACAGAATCAAATTGTGAAATTAATTGCAAAAACAGTTAGAGATAACAATGGAAATGTTTTTTTCACATTGGCCTTGCAGCCTGTGCACAAACATTCAGGTTTTCATGAAATCTCACGCAGTATAACAAACTCTCAGCCCCATGACATTGTTGCAGCTTACGCATCCAAACATGAAACAAAAGGCATTTGTAACTGCCATTTTTATTTAGTTTTTCTTCTTTTACTAGCTCATTTGGGCTCATTATTGCCTTGCTGCCAGAGTCCATAGTGTCTGGACTCACTCCCTCCATCACTCATGTATATAATAGATACAGACGTAGTTTACTCTAGGAGCCCATCTTTAAGATTTAAGAAATGGACAGATCATTGTCATGTTGCGTCATCACTGACCAGTGTCGCATCAGAATTTTTCAGAGCCCAAGTTGCCCAAGGTCCCGTTGATCAAGTTAATTGTTTAATCCACTAATCATTTCAGCCGTAATAAAGTGTAGGTTGGCGATTCACCTGCATCATTTCAAGCAGTGTGCAGTGGCAAGGAGTTCCTGTGGTTTTATAAGGCTCGGAGCTGACTGCGCTCTATTGTTAAAATAGAAAAACCAAAGACTAGTCTAAAAATCTACTATCGGCCCTGATGGCCACAATGTTCATTATATCCCACAGCGGAGGGTTTTGTTGTTCTGGAAAGCTTAAAATTTAAATTGTGAAACTTGAGGAAAGGTCTTGGACAGGGGGGTAATCCTCTGTAGCTCATGAGTGTACTTCATGTTCATTGAAATTCTGTGTCTTACTTTCAGGGTTAACGTTTAGTCCAGAGGGTGACGCTTGACGAAGGCTGGCCACAATGGACTGACCGTAATGGGAAAAGGTTGACCCTCTGAGGAGCGAGGAATGTGTTGAGGTAATGTCATAATAGTCCATTACAGTTGGAGGTTTTGACATGAAGGCGGTGCTGAACTAAGTATCGGTGGTCATTGAAATCACTACGATACGTCTTCTGGGGACCACAAATATTCAAAGCTAATTTAAAAGAAATCTGTTTCTTAGTTTTAGACATCTTGAGTAAAAGCTTCAATTAGACCTAATGTTGGTGCTGGAGGAAATCCCATGCAGTGTTAAATATGGAAAAGGTCCTCTGAGGTGAAATATATTCAGTAAATGTCACAGTAAGGCTCTTGTGGTAGTAATTCTGATCTGATTGTGGTGTTAAACTAGAGGTCTGAGTTCACCAAAGTCATTCTGGATCATTCTCTGCGGACCATAGTTGTGAGATATCTTGCTCTAGACCAAAGTACTGGAAAGCTGGATCATCTTTAGACGAATAAAAGGAAAGCGGTAATCTTGAAAAACAAGTTGAGGAAAGGAAAGTTTCTCATTTATAAACCAAATTTTTGAAGTATTTGTAACGAGTAACTAGGGAGAATCTTTGGCTGCATCCGTTCCCACGTTTGAACTGAAGCCATCAGCCAACACGTGGAGCCATAAAGTGTAGGATGGAAGCAGATGATGGGTTTGGGTTGGACTGTGTGTTTCCGTGTCGGGCCCTTTATTTTTTGTGCAGGGGTGGGACGCTCAGCTGCACTGGGACACAGCCAGGAGGGAAAATCACAGACATTTGAACTGAAAATGAAGACAGTGAAGGAACAGAAGTAGATGGGGGACATGAAGGAGGGTGACCGGTGGAGCTTGATGGATGACAGAGGAGGGAAGACAAAGCAGCCGACACACAAAATTATAGCTGTGAGTTGCAGGCGGGATAAAATGCAGAAAGTGTCTAATTTTCTCACCTGGTTGAAATGGCAGCTTTAACAGCCACTGCACTAATGCAGATGCATCTAAAACATCTTCTACATTCTGTTACTTGGTGCTAGAATATCTGTGATAGCTATGCAAACCCCTTCTAATGCATAACATGGGTAACATTTGGTTGGTTTGTTTTGCTATATCTTTTGAAATTATTTTATTTCATTATTTAATATTTCATGTTGGCATTGCATATCTTTTTTTAATTACCACAAACCATTATTTTTATTGCATTACATTTCTTAGTGTATGAACAAACATGTTTTTTGTATTTCTACATCAATTTTACACACATGCGCCAAAAATGACCCGTATGTTTTCACATGTTTGATATTTATTTTATATTTTGATATTTGTAAATGTTTGCAATTAGGAATGTATTTACTGCGGACCACTATTCACCTGCCACACATTTCATAACTGAACATGAATTAAATGTGCAAAAGCAGCCGTGTTCACCCTCTCATGCATAAATAATTAAAAACATTATCTAGACTTTTTAAAGATTCTATTAGTACTTGAAATTGGGCTAATATCCAAATCCATTCTGTTTTTATTTTTAAATTATTTAACTGTCCACATAAGTGGACACCAGGCAACAAAGGAGTAAAATGCCACACCTGACAATACGGAATAGTATGTTTTTATGTCATGTTATGCCATGTATTTAAGCTCAATATTTGAAAATTAACAATAAAACTCATATTTTTAGGAACAAATGGAGTAAAAACACTCACAGTGGTATTTATCATCATAGTTACAAGTATGCAGAAAGCCAGTAGCATATTGTTATCTAACTTCATGTTGAATCATCTCAGTTTTAACATATCAACATGTAACAGATAAGACAGTTCTACTTGAAACTGATTTCTCTACAGTATGTGAGTAAAATTCTTATAAAGGCCGCAAAGCAGTCAAAAGTTGCTGTTTAATGCTGTAATATGCACTTTTGCATTGTTATTTATGTTTATATATTTGTTAAATGTCTGTTTTATAATACAATTCATCACATCTTTGAAAAAGTAGAATAGATATACTGGCATATTACAGAAATCAGACTTGATGCAATCTGACTCCACTGTTGCACGATGTCCACATAGGAGGACAGTTGGTTTTTGGTGTATAATAACTACATTTTCTCTAAATTAAATACCTCGATTGACTCCTTGAATAAAGGTTTTTCACAGATATGCCTGAGGCATTTAGCGCATGGTCATCACAATCGGCCACACTCGTTTGAGGTCATCAGTCAATAAATATTTGGAAAACAAGAGTAACCACTCTTACAATGTTGCTATCAATCAACTGATCGTGTCCTCAAATGACTTTGAGAACATCACCATGATATAGTAACCCCAAAATGGAGTAAATGTAACTGTCCACAAATGTGGACAACATGCCTGAAAGGGTTGGGGTGGCGATGGCGCACTGGATAGGACGCATGAGTTTGGTGTGGGAACGTGTGCATAGCAATTGTAAATCGCTTTGGATAAAAGCGTCAGCTAAATGACTAATTATTAAGAAATGTGTGGCAGGTGAACAGTGGCAGTACATATGTTCCTAATTGAACATTTACAAATATCACAAGTTCCTATGAAATTCCATTATGAAAACATACAGGTCATTTTTGACCCATTTGTGTAAAATTGATGTACAAATAAAGATTTGTGGTAATAAAAACAAGATATGTAATGACAATTGAAATATTAAATGATGAAATAAAATTATTTGCAAAGATAATCAGCCACACATGAAATTACATACTGTAGGAAATAAATACATAATAATATAGGTCTTTTTTTTTTTTTACTCATGTTGTGCACTAGTAATATAGTGATACAAAAAATATTTTTATTGAAAAAGTAAGAAAGGACAAATGTAAATAACGATTTGTTATGATCAAAAACAAGTTAATTTAGGAATACCTGGAATACTGAATGATTAAATAAAGTTTTTGTAAAGATATAGAAAATAAAAACTCACTTTTTACCCATGTTAAGGGTTAAACAAGTTGATTTGTTCTGAAAACACGCTGAAATTATGTTACTAATAAGACTTTTAGGTTTCAACAGACTTGATAAGACATTCCTGCGGTATGTAATCTAACATTTTAAATTATAGTAGAATACTAAGTGTATTTTTTTTTTTATAGCAAAATATAATGCATCAACATACCAGTACATCTGTGCCACCTAGTGTATGTAAGGAGCTGTTGCACCCTTTATGGAGTCTTTGGGCCAGCTTTTCATGCCATACTGTAATACCACAATTACCAATTTAGAGTAATGTTGGAGTCAAACAGGGAATTTGTCAATCCTGAAGGAAACATAATCTAAATAATGGAAGTTAAGGGGGGTATTTTCTATAGTGTTGGTACAATGGCGCTTTCAGTGGAATTATGCAACAGCATTAATTTAGCTGATGCTTTTATCCAAAGTGACTTTACTATGTACACTGACCGGCCACTTTATTAGGTACACCTGTTCAATTGCTTGTTAACACAAATGGCTAATCAGCCAATCATCAGCCAAACAGCACTGTGCTCCAATTGCCTCTATGGTCATATTTAAAATGCATCTGTAGAAGTGAGGATATTTGTGGTACTGGCTTCTTTGTAGCATCTTGGGAACATTTTAAAAGCGATAGCATTAACATATCGAAAGGTCAAACACGGGGGCTGTGATTTGGGTGAGCTACAGCCTGACCCGACCTCAAACCAAATCCCAGCTGCTGATGTGTTTTCACATCAGAAAGCGTGTCAACATGAGAGTCTCATTTACATTTAAAGTGCTTACTGCTCCCTCTTCTGTTGTTTAGCCCACGCTCATCAAGAGTGACTTGAGATGAATACAAGTCACTCTTGTATTCATTACAAGAGTTGAAACAACAGGAGATTGACTTTTGTGTTTATAGAAATAAAATCAAAAGAATACAGATTTAGTAGAGCTCATAGAAATTTTGTTGTTTTAACTCCTTAATTTTTAAGGCTGCAGTTTTATTCTTGTCATGTTATATCTTATTTGAGATTGCAATTTCAAAATACAAATGTGTATATGGAGATTTGGTTCTTTTAAAATCATTCGACAAATTATTATGGTGAGGAATATTTTTTTTTTTATAATAAACTACCTGACAAACCAAAATACTCAATGCAGAAATCATAAAAATCCATACATTTAAATAAAGCAATTCTGCTCATGGATTTATAACAATGTGATGTTTGATGAATTCATGAGCAGAATTGGTATGAGTAAGGCAAAGTCTGTGATGCTCTCAACCATAATATTGTCCAATCACCCAACCCCAGTGAAGGACAGTTTCTATTCCTAAATCTAGTTCCTAGTGCAGTTTTATTTGGCACACTAGTTATTCTCATGATTTTTAAGGGCCCGGCATGTCAGGCAGTGAAGATTCATCTACATTTAACCTAGTTTTGTCTTGAAACCTCATTTATGACTTTACCTTTGTACAAATGGCACCATCTTTCTAGCCAACGGTAAAGCTGGTGACCTCTGACGCAGACTGCTAATTGGTATTTTAATGTTTACAAAAATCTTTGTCTCCAAATCCTTAAAACAAAATCACAATTGTCACAGTTGGACCTTCAACCACACTGACTCACAGAACCCAAAATGTAGTTTTCTTCAGGTATTGCAGGCCACTGAAATTTTGTCCTGAGTCTAATAAGATAGACAATATGCACTTCTTACTGTAAACAGGACTGGAAGCTGTTGAGGCGCTTACTTTGAGGCTGCATTGCCTCAGCAAGGTTAGCTTTGTCAGACTGACTGGTAACATTTACCCAACAGTCTTCTGCTAATATATTGGTGTCAACAAATAAATAAAAGTAAAGTCTTACTACTAATAGTTTACTTGTTTTCGGGTTTTTTTTTGTAGATTTCCTTGGATACTGAACTCCAGTTGACAACCAGCTTGAATGCAGATTAACAGAACTGTGACGGCTGCAGCCTGACTTTGTGTTGTGAAACGCTGCCATCTAGTGGACACTGTAACATCACAGGGAGGTTAAGTACACAACACAGAGCGTTCAGTTTACTGTAGTTACGACAGTGACCTCAGAGCTTTAGACTCTTATGTGCAGTGTGCAGGGGCCAACTTCGGGGTGCATTTCTACTCCCGCCTGAATCATCCCACCAGGCTCTGTTACAACTTGAAAATCAACCCCTTCCTTTTAAGACGTGAAAACATCTTGTGTTCATCTCGTTACAGTTCATGCATGTATGCAGCGGTTGTCACATGGCATGTTGTAACATGAGCTGCAGAGTAGATCAGATTCAGAAAAGCAATAGGACCACTGATGCGTTTTAAAAGCTTTCTTTATTTACAGTAAGACACTTCTGGCTCTCCACCATCTGGAATGGCAGTTAACATATTTACATGATAAGAAATTTATTTAAAATATAACTACAAGGCAGGCAAATGCATTTCTTTAAAGACATTCCCTCCAAAATGTGAAATATCCAATAAGTGTTAGTTTATGACACAAGTTAGGGTCTGCAGGAAAGTTTTAACAGATTAAATGTGAATGCAAAATGTTGTTTTTTTTAAACCATTGGAAGATATTTTTCATTGAGGATTTCTTCATTTTAGAATGAAACTACTTTTGTGCATCATTGACTATAAATTTAACAGTTAGTGACTTTATACAGCAACATTGAGATTTTGCTGCAAAGCTTCCTGTGTATCTGAATTCATGAATTTTAATCGTATAATGGGAAGAAGATTAATGTGAATTTAGAATGAACTCTTCTTAATATAAGAAACAAACATTATGTACAAGCAGACGGAAGCACACACAGTCCATGTGCACCTGAAAGCGACAATTCATGTTGTGAATTAATGTCATTTTCAATGCTTCATAATGATTTTCAATACAACATAAGAGCAGTTGATTCACTGCAAATGGAAAAACAAAATCCAAAAAACTGAAATGTATCAACGTCATTTAAGTTTGATCATTCTGATCAGGTGCAAACAAGCAAAAATACAGCGGAACGTAAATCAAAACAAAACTGAAACAACCTAAAGACTGAGAGCAAACTAAGACTAAAAGCAATACAAATGTTACATTTAGACTACTTCATCTTGCTCAGATCAAAGTGCAAAGCTCCCTTCTTACTGATAATTGACTCTACATAGACCACATGATGACCAACATTGATTTGGTGATTTGCAGGTCACGAGACGTCTCGGGTAAAACAATTTCTTTTAGACTTCATATTGCAATTGCCCTCACAGGGATAAATAAAGTTTTATTAAACTGAATCAATTCAATTTCTATAAAATACTAAACAAAAAAACCATCCACCCCTCTGGTTTTAGAATGCTTTCGAGAAAAATCAATACACTTTTTTTAATAATGTGTAATAACAAAATATTATAGTGTTACTTATTTCTCTCAGGGTCACACAGAACTATAATGGTTTCTTCCACGTGTCTTTGTCAAAGTAAAGTTCTGTTACAGGATAGACTGATCCCAAACTCACAACATAACCTACCTCGGGAGCAACACAGAGTTCTTTGGTATTAGAAATACTCAACTCCTCCATTTAAATAATGAGAATGCTAAAAACCAAAATCATCCATGTGCTTTTAGTGCAAGTTAGCATCTATGTGCAAGTTAGCTTTGTTATACTAATATTTTAGAATTTCCCATGTCAGCATATATTTGACAACTACTGCTATGTTATGTTTCATCAACATTAATGTCACTTTATAGATTATCTTATGAACATCATTCAGTCATTTTAATAGCCACCGAACACCCAGAGATACTAAAGGGGCTGATGTAGTTTCTATCCAGGACTTTATGCCATTTAAATAACCATGTAGCTTTACGTACAGAGCAATATTGGCTTGACGGCAAAATCAGACTATGGAATTGAACATGCAGTTTTCTCATGCCAGTTAGGAACCATCGTTCGGCATATGGTTAAGTGTTGGCACAAAATGTACTGTCAAAAAGCAGTGATGGGTAACACGTTGGCATTAATCGAGTCCAGCCTCGGACTCAAATCCCCCACTTTAGACCTGTAGTAGCTTAACACACCACATAAGAGCGCAGCACTGCCGTCGAGGCTCCGTCCAGGAACACATGGATGACTTTGGTGTCCTAATTCTTAGTTTATAAAAAGGTTCAGTGTGTAAATTTTAGTGGCCTCTAGTGGTGAGGGTAGTGAATTGCAACCAGCGGCTGAGTCGCTGCTCACCCCTCACTGTCCAAGCGTGTAGGAGAAACTACGGTGGCAGAAGACATTCTGTCTGCTAAATAATTGTGCTAAATAATTATTAATACATTTTACTTCTTTTTTACTCCTGCGTCTTCTAAACCAGACAACTACAACAACAACTTCTTCTTCTTTGTATTTAGTCAACATAGTGACACGTACTCTGTAGAACAGTTTGTCCATTTGGGCTACTGTAGAAACATGGCGACTTCCATGTAAAGGGGACCCGCGGTGTATGATATGTAGATAGAAAACACTTCACTATGTAAGGTCTTTCTGAAAACATAGTTATGGATATTATATTGCATTTCTGTCAATAGATCCTCCTAAATATCACACACCGAACCTTTTAACAGGACAACCATCCAAAACTAAAAGTGCTAGTTTAAAACATCTTTGATCAAACAATCTTTGTGTGACAATTTGGTCAGTATATATCTCGGCGCTACAATATTTCATTACTTCACAGCGAAGCGTTCAAAGGCTGTGGGGCTGTCTGCACGCCGGGCTTAGAGATGTCTATCTTTGTGGGGGGAAAAAATAGCATCCCTGTTGCACGATCTAATACTGCGACTAGTATCAGCTATGACGCATTGTACCGAGAGTTGCTACGCCGTTGACATTGCTATGCTGAACTCCCATTTACCGGCGCTCTTGCAGATTATTCTAACCAGCACCACAGAAAACCGTTATTGTACCTGCTCAGAGGGTATTTTTTTTAGCCATGACAGGCCAGTTGCTGTCTCGTCATTTACAGAACGGGTTAATTTAGGGAAAAGATTTAAGGATAGGCAATCTCGTGGCTATGAAAACACATGATTCATATCCTCTCTGGCTACACCCTGAATTCATTGTGCAAGCTGTGGAATCTAAAAGGGGAAGTCAGAATGCCAATATGCATTTGCTATGCATCATCCCGTAACATTACTCTGATGGACAACTGCAGTAAAGACTTGTCATTTGATTTGAAACAATTCAGCTCAGCTATAATTAAACAATCTCAATAAGTTGTATTTCCGTAGATGTACATCTCCAAAGGACTGGTACGTTCCCATTACTCTCACACCTGATAGCTTGACAATCGTGTAGCCTGTTTATTAGACGCGCCATTTTTTTCCTGGTTTGTTTAGTCCTCTGCAAGGCTTCATCCCTCACAGGAAGCGTTTCAGGAGTGGAGCATTTTGTCTGCCTGGTTTTTCCCACTTTCTCAGATTTAGTTGATTTTGATAATTTTTCCTTGATTTTTGTGCTTGTACCATGGGTAAATGGGCTACGTAGTTAACTGGTTTCTTTCTTTGTCTGTCTTAATTGTAAAGATAGGACCTCTGTCAAAAATAGATGCATTTTCTGTATGGTGGAATCACAAGCATTGTCAAACGGCCACAATCGTCTCCAACCGCTCCGCCGTAGCCGTGGTGTGTTCAGTGTTTTTGCATCAGCTCAGAAGCAGCTGACCCACAGCTACAATAAACTGCAACCAATCTCTTGCCACAAAGAAACTGAGGTCTGTTTGCTGTGCACTCAATTGCCAAAAATCGGAGTGGGATTTCTTTTACCACCAACATGTTTCCTTTTGTCCTAGAGACCCCTGAAGAACTGCAGGGAGAGTTCGTAGGTCAGGAACATGGTGGCGCTCATCGGGAAGCCTCTGATGGCATTTACTGACGCTCCGCGGAAGAAAACCTGCACACAAGAACGCACAGTTTCAGTGACCTACATTTTAATCTTTGGTTATTAAAAGAAACAACTCGGGGCATTAACATCCGCTGGAAATATTTAAACCAGTAAAAAGGGCCTGTAAAAAATAAAACAATGATAATTATAGCAATATATTGTTACCCTATAACAATGTTTTTGATTTAACTCATTTGAATCACAGATGAATTAGCACTTATTTTGGAATGAGGATATATATTTTGTTTAATTTGACTTGTGCATATTTGTTTAAAAAAAAGATTTTAATAATTGTTTTTAATGTTCTATCTCTGTTTTGCAAGTGTTTATCATGCTCATGTATCATGTGAAAGGTTTAAAACCACAATTAACCACCTGGTTTCTTCAAAGATCTGCTTTTAAACTTTAAAATGATTTTACATTGATCATGAAAATTATTGATATTGAATGTTGTTTTTTTTATAATGATAACACTTTTGCTCAGCCCTAGTCAGAACTGATGAAAAATGTACCTTTTGCACATGCACAAAAAAAAAAAAACCAGGACAGACAAGAGATGCAACAAGAGATATGTCTGATACTGTTTTGGATCCAGTTCCAGTTTGGAAAAATACCCAGATTTGTTAAGAAAATCACTTTCTATCCCTCTTCTTAATCAGAAAATATTCAGGTAACATTAGCAAGCTTCAAATTTTTTGCTAGATCTTACGGTCACTTTCACCGGTTAAAACAAATATCATGGTGGCGGATTATCAGATGTAGACGATTAATGTTATTCTGTAACAGCCAGGGCTGCAGTCATTTCCATGTGGTTAAATTTGCTGATGAATCCAGAAAAGAAACAGAACTCTGTAACGCGGCTCTGCAACTGTGCCGTTTTGTAATTCAATAAGACCGCATCAAATGCAGGTAGCTTGTGAAAAATGTCAAATTAAGAGGACTACAGCTGTTTAATGTGTCAGATACGTTTCATCAATATTTTATGCTGTTAATCATATTTTATCTACAGGTTGTGAACATTAATTATGCTACCACTAAAAACTAGTAAATGAGTATTTGTGGCGTCTTATTCTTGGGGGGTTTAACTTATTTATAACTTTAGTTGATTGTGAATCAGTTGTCATTTTTATAAATCTTGTTTTCAACAGTGATATTGTTTTACTTTTGCTAATGTTCATTTTAGTTTTGTTTGCTCACTTTTTGAATTTCACAAATACCAAATAAAATGAAATGATAAAATGCCTATGTATTAATTTCTCCATGGCTACAATAAACAAGAGCCTTACACAGGTCAAAACACCGGGGAACACGGTGTTAGTTATTTTGCCTTGGAGGACACTGTCCTTTAATAATCTGACTTATTGATCTGAACAACGGATCTCATGAGCAGTTTACTCCACTTTCTTTTTTTTTGCCAAAACATTCTGGACAGTTTATCTACATCTCGTAACCTTTGACATTACAAACATTAGTAGGTTCACATTAGACTCAACAGCTGCATCACTTACTTCTGCTGATCCATCAAAAGCATTTCACCACGTTTGTTGTTTATTATAATGTAACATGTTTTTTTAATCTGATCAGTCACTCTCTGATTAGAGGTTTGCTTTTTCGACTGTACGTGTAGATGTGCTGACCTGACTGCCGATGTTGTAACATGACCTATACAAAAAAACAGAAGGCTTGTCTGGATGCTGAGCTTTCATTGGCTGACAGAATGACGTGGTCCAGTGCACTTCAGGGTATTCAAACTCTGGGAACTTGGCTCGACTCCCATCTGGGTTACATTGTTTTCTAGGGTTTTAACTTGAAACGATCTGTTTCATTCACAGCAGCTAGTACAGTAAGCCTGGGCTGTAATGGTGTTTCATGTAGATTCAAGTCTCTAAAATACAGAAATGAAATCAAAGTTATCTGCTGATTTTAAGAGGCATTTTGTTAGACTTTAGAATTTTTGAATTGCAATCTGGGAAATTTAATGCCAGTTGAATTACAAAGTGAGGTATTCAATTATAATAATTTTTGTCAAGTTCAGCAAATATCTCCTCACGTTCTGCTAGCTGTTTGTTCTGTGTGCGCTAAAAAGATGCCTGGAGTTTGTACATAGCACTGGCTCTGTAAATGGGGAAACAAGGGCTCAGACAGAGTCGCACAACCATATTCCAGCCATGATGTCCATTCTGTATGTTAGCTTAGCAGCAGCAACAGTTTGCTGACCCTCAGGCCCCAATCCACACCACTGCGGTTTTGGTTTTAAAACGGAGACCTTTTTCTACGTTTGCATCTCCTGTCCAGACTAAAACGGTGAAAACGAAGACCTAAAACTTTTAGTGCGTACGGGCAAAAACTTTAGAAACGACGCAGACGTTCACGTTCGACTCTCTGATTGGGTCTTATAAGTCATGCAAAGCAGAAACACGATGCTACTGACAGAGTTTTTGATTTGATATTTTTATTAAAATATTTTGTACTGTGCAAATAACACTCATAGCCTACACTTGTACAACTGTGTGTGTCGCCGTTTACTTTGCAACGACTTCCAGTCTGTTCTCCGCCGCCACTTTTACCTCCATTCAGTAGCCTAACAGTCCCAGCTCATTACTGGTCCATGCAAAATAAAATCTGGTGTGGTTATTCTTCTGTAGTACTTTATTCTTTCGCCAAAACTTGACAAGAATTTCCCCTCGGGGGATCAATAAAGTATTTCTGATTCTTCTGTAACTACGGAATAGACCATCTGCTTCATGTTTACGCCGGCACGCACATGCCCAGTGTACGTGAACGGCCACTAGATGTGCGTTTTCAGTTGTTTTAGTATAGACTGAGATCAACGATGGGGATCGTATTCGTGTCAAAACTCGGTAGCGCGGGTGGCTCCTCAGCTAACATTAGTTACACATTACACTTTCTGTTTCGTTGTTTGCTCTACGTCTTTGTCGTGGTAATGGATTTCTCTAGAATCGCATCCCCCACCTTTAATTCAAGCCTGGCACTGTTGACCTTTCCAGCTGTACAAGCTAATAAAACGGTCTGGAACTATAACTAAGCAGTATAAAGAACAAACGTAGTGCTGCAGGGTTTTTAAACAAATCATGGTTCATACATTGTATCAACACGAAGATACTAAAGCTAACTTTACCTAATCATATCCTTTTGCCAAACTTTATTCCTGCTTGAGGTGAGGAGGCCCATTTCTGCTATAAAACTCTGCAAACACCTCGTGCTTCTGACTGGATATAAAATGTATAGGATAAAGACGTTACAGCACTTTGGTGAGACTCTAATATGTTGAATTTAAGAATTGTTGATATTATAAAAGACCTGCAGATATTTTGATAAATTAATCACTCAACAAATTGTCAAATGACGCCAATTTCTGTCAAATGTAAAACGTGCTTCCTTACTGAGGCACTGCACTCTATACATACACGTTGCTGTAACTTTTCTGTACTTAAGAATTTTTTTAAATGTAATAATGCTCTACTCAACAGTAGCTTGGATCCCCCATCTGTCAAATATGGTGGGAAAGTCTTTTGACTTTTAAAATGCATGCGATCACAACAGAATCACTGTGTTTGTAATTAACATTTTTAGGGTTGTATTGTTCCTGCTGTAAACCAAACTTCTCTTTCTCCGCTCACCTGAGCGCCCTCTGTCTTGTAGCTGAGGATGATGCAGTGTAAAATTCCCCTGTACTTCCTCTGCGGCTGAGCGTCCGCCTGCATTCGACTCTTCACCACATCAGCTGGCGTGGCCGTGACCCAGGAAATGGACCCTGAAGTAGAGAAAAACATCATCAATTCCCGGCCGCAAGGAACAAGGAAAACTACAAACGCCACTCAGTGTCTAAGTTCTAGCTAGAAAACACGGACATTTTTCAACAAACAAAATCAAGCTTATGGAATATAATGTGTTATATGCAAGATATAATGACAATTGTGCTTGGATAGACTGGCATTACCATAATTAGCCTTTTTTCTAAGCAGGACCACAGGTACACAAGGAAGTCAAAGACTGGAAATTTCAATGGGGAACTTATAACTTTGATTGTTGTTATACTGTTTTTCATTCAGAGTTCAGGCTGTAACTCCACATGAGAAAATCTAACCTACTAAAACCAATGATGCACTCAGGTGCTTCTCATAAAGGTTATATATTCATTCAGACAGCTGACCAAGTGGAAAAGTACCAGTACGGTAGAAACAACATCAGGCATGCCAGCAGTATCATTTGAAGTTGCACCTCAGCTGACCCATTTTATAGTTAAATATCTACACCAGCCAATTAGAATTAGGAATTAAAGAAAGTAGAAAGTATCAAAATTGTAGCGGAAATTAAATACTTTTAGAAAATGTGAAATAATGGCTATACAAGAATCTTGGGCTTTGCTCAGACAACAACTGATTGCAGGCTGAACATCCAAACCTCACTGATTTATGGCACCCAGCTAAATTCTTTCTCTTTTCTGATGTTTTGACTATCACATGTTCAGATGTGGCCAGCCTGCATCTGGAAGCAAGTGTGCTTCAACCTCCACAGGCCACAGGCCCCCCCACTGTTTATCCACTGCACGCACAGCTCATATTCACTCGGGCGGAACCATGTGGTTCGCTGGAAGTTTACACACCCCCTCCTGCTCTACAACTCAGTGCAGTTGAGGAGGTTTGACTTCTACAAAACATGTTGGAAGAAAAACACCATCAGGATCCTTACTTTTAGAGCTTGAGTTGTGATGTTTTCACATCAGTAGATGGCAAATGGTTTATGATTTCTGCCTAAAATGACTTGAAATTGGATCATAAACCTGCAAAGCTCCTTTCAAAAAGATAATATCCTATCTATCTGCACAAACGGAAACCATCAATACTGCTGACTGTCCTGTTCAAGACCAATCTACACTGTAAGTTAAACAGGCTTGTAGCTGCACAGACAACACCTACAAGAAAAAGAATGTGACAGCCAAGATGATAAATTCATGTGTGTAAAGTTAAAGACACACTTACTGCAGTTCTACATTCGTTACTGAACCAGTTTAATATATTACTATTTAAGCAAACTTTGGGGATTTAGAGCAAACATTACTTTTACACCACTGTCTTTCCAAACCAATTATACTGTGTATTTTTTTTACTCCAACATGCTCCGCTTAATACACCTTGTTATATTTATTTACTGGAATAAAATACGCCCCGCGACCCTGTACGCAGGACAAGCGGTTGACGATGGATGGATGGATTGATGGAATAAAATACGTTCCGTCAAGGCACCAAGTTTGTGGCTCACATTTCAGCTGCAACTATACGTTTACTGATCAATTTGTGAGGATTTGAGAGCTAAGGTGGGAACTACAACTGGAATCAAATCTAGCTCGTTCTCACTGCTTCAGTCCCTGCAGCATGCACATACCGCTGGCCACCACAGTTGTTGTCAATTTCTTGACTGGTTGTGGGTTCATCGCGTATTTTGGTCAAACCTACAAAACGTGTGTGTGTTTTCTAACATTTTATAGACTTGAAGAATTATAGATTAACTGTCAAAATATTGGCAGATTAATAAATAATGGAAATACTTGCAGCCGTTAAATAGGCTGACCAAGAAAGTAGTTTGGTGTTCATTCAGAAACAGTTTGAGATCATGCCAAATTCCATTTAATTGGGCGTGTACTGCCGGGTTCAGTTGCAATATAGTCTGGTGGAATCTGCAGCTGTTCTGGCTCGTCATGCTTGATAGATACTGTGACCTGCTATACTATAAATGTTACTGATCCCGAATGTTTAGCTTTACTTGTCTTCACATGTTTGATTCCTGACTCTGTGGCTTCTAGCCTCGATTAAACCTGTCCGACATCAGTGAGCGGATGACTTCAGGCAAACCGAACCATACTAATGAAATATAAATAACCTACTATACATTGCTGCGCTTTAATTTAAAAGACAGGCTGTGAGATTTACCTGCTAGTCCTCCAGCCAGCCCGATGAAACACGGATGAGGGCTTGACGTGGCGTCTGGCTTCAGCAGGTCGCAGAAGATGGTGTAAGGGATGAAGTAGAGCATGTATCCAGGAACGTCCCTCAGGATCATGGCCCCGGCTCCCCTGTACAGGCCCTGCAGGCCCTCGGTCTGCAGGATGCTAATGATGCAATGGATGGGACCTCGGTAGAGTCTCTGGCTATGGATGTCGACGGAGCGCAGAGGGATGTTGGTGCAGCTCGATACGTTGCCAGCAAGGTGCACGTTCTCTGTAGAAAAGGAATTAAATGTGATTGGCAGGTCATGCTAAGTTGATGAAACAGTAACAGCTCAACTCTGACTCTCACAGTAAGAACCTTGCTGTTTCCATTGGGAGTGGAACCAGCAACCCTGGCAGTGTTCACGCAAAGCTCCACTAATTAAAAATGTGGGATGTTGCAGATACTTCCTGGGATCGTCAGGACACATTCACTGTGGATGGCAGTTCCAGTAAAATGAGTTTATAATAAAGTTTTTATTGTAGTGATAAAAAAAAGGCTTATTGCTCTGTACAAAGTCATGTAACAAGTATCGGGTTTCTCAAATCAGAACAATTCAGATACATTAATCACACAAAAGTCTGCTGAAAGTACAGTACATGTTGCAAGAAACGTTCTGGCACGGATCTATTGAGACAAGGCCAAAGTGTCTTTGAGGAAACGTTTCCACATGATGACAGCTATGAAGAGCGTGAGCTTGACAGACACTGTAAACACATAAAAAGCTCTAAATGTTTCACGTGCCATTTTATTTTACCTTTAAACTGCTCTGACCAGTTTTCCTGCTTTACTGTTAAAATGAAAAGATGAAACCCAGACAACACAACTTCACCCAAAATATAACCCTCTAGTATCAAATACCCTCCCCTGAAGATTTGAAAGGAATCCTGAGAACTTAGCAAACCATTCCTGCAGCATAACTGACTTCTCGACTGCCCCTCTGTAATCTCAGTATAATCCAAATGCCTAAAAACCAATTTGACCACAGCAGGAGGATACTGCTAACAGCTACATTTCGAGACAGCAGGGGGTGAGTGAGTGATTATTTTGGGTGGATTATTGTTTTCAGACTGCAACTAATTAATAAAGTGTAAATATCAAACGACCAGAACTTGCTGCTCTGAAAGTAAAGAGTGCGATAAGGTAGAAATGTTTCCAAATCACTATCTGGAGTTGTGTCACAGTTATTTGTTATTTTTTTTACAGCGTCAGTGTGTCTTCTCAGCACTTGGTGGTTGTGTCATAATGACATTCGGCTATTTGATGACCGTGAACTGCTTCAGGACAACCGTCAGTTTGAAGGGCACAGTGATTGGCTTACTGATCATGACAGGACATGACCCAGCAAGTGTGTTCCTTCACACAGGGTGCAGTTTATTTATTAGATTTTGAACATATTTTTCTTCTTCTTCAAAGTTTAAGAAAATAAACCTGGACAAACCTGCGCTGGGTCTGCACAGGCTTAGACTATGTGTCAGAAAACCAGAGAAAAAAAAAACAGTCTCATCTTTTTAGCTTTGAATAAAGTGTTGTTTTTGTTTCTGCTGCCTCAGGTAAAAGAGGAAAATCAAGTCGAAACAAACAGACCCCTAATTTACCTGCTAGAACCGTCTGAGTCTGCAATTGCAGTCTGATCTTCACCAGATCCACCGGGGCTCCCAGGCCCACTGATACCAGTCCAGTCAGCATGCTGGCCACAGTCAGGTCCAGCATGCCACAGGGATGCCGCCCATCGCCATAACGATACTTGCTTATAAGTCTCTGTGTGTTACTGAAGAAGCCAAACACCACTGAGTTGTAGACGGTGATGCTGGCCAGCGGGAAAGACATGCCTTTAAAGAAACCCATGGCCTGAGAAACACAAAGACAGAAAGGAAGGAGAGTTAATGACAGACAGTTTATAACTGTTCACAATAAACAAAACTGAAAAAAAAAAAGCAAGTTAAACCTTCCATTTTTAAACTCTAAAGTATACTCAGATTTTTCTTCGGCCTGTGCCAAGAACGCACAGAATGAAAAATGAGGCGGGATTTAGCGGCCAAATATTGTGAGTCTTTTCTTTGTGGAAAGTACTCCGTCTCAGCTGGGGAGAGGTTGGAGTTTGGAAGTCACATGTTGAAACTTAAAACACAGCTGCCAACTACATAGAAATCATCTGGCGTCTGAGGAAAGCAGACCTGTGGTTTCTTGGACAGGGAGTGTGGGGCTGCAACAGTGTGTAAACACTGGAAAACAATGAAACGGATATCATGAACACTTTTCTTAAGTTCTCAGCAACTATATTAATCACGCCTGTTGCACGATTAAACTTCAATCATTGTCCTTTTACTGAAAATATGTAACTGTAACTGATCATTGAATATGTACAAGTTGGCCACCCGCAAATTCATACTCCAAATAGGGGGCAGCACATCACCAGAGTAACTACTTATCAATGCCGTCATTTCAAAACACGGAATAAGTCAGAGAATGAGGAAGGAAGGAAGTTGTCGAACGTGACTAAATAAACGTGAATAAAACATTAATAAAACATACAATACCTCGTCCTTGAACATGATTTTTACCTGAGTCAGGTCAGATAGATTTTCATCTGCAATGGTGGTTGATTAACAATGAAGACCCCCATGATCTCACGCAACTTCACGATGTCATCAAACTACGTCTTTTGTTTTTTGTTTTGATGTGGGAGACCCCTAGCGGCAGAAATTACATACTGTGCGTTTAAGCTGAATCAAATGTGAACAGCAGAAACACAACAAACAAACAATTAGAAAGTTAGATTGAGTTAATTGTATTTTCTGAATAAAAAGCACGTAATTTTGCGCATGCAGACTGAAAGTAAAGGAGAATTACAAAACTTAAGTGTGTGAAAACCAAATTGTCGTTATGACTTTCACGTTAAGTGACTCAGCGCAACATGTAAAAATTCCTATAACATTTAAGTAACACGTGCATGTCTCTAAGGGGCTACGGACGCTATGTTTGAACTCAGCTATCATCCATATTTTGGTTGTAGGACAAAATGGTATTGTGTAAATTGTGTATAAGTCACTTCCTACAATAAGAAATCGTTAGGGCGGTTTTGCTTTTTTTTACAGTGAACCCAACAGCGGTGGCATTATGCTGCTGTGATTTTAGCATGCCTGCGTTCCAGAAGCAAAAGTGGCGTGATGTGTCCCCATTTAGCACCAGTGTTGATAACAGCTCTCCACTGTCTGCAGCAGAAAAACAATTCTGTGTTAGTATGTTTTATACAGAACGGCAAACTGTAATATTGACCCAAAGTTCCCGCCTTGAACGGGCTGTATAAAAGGAGGTGTCATTTTGTTCGTATTCCTGCAGCTGAAAAGAAGGCCGCTGACCACACACCCTTTGTATGAATGGAAGTTAAGCCGAGATGATGTGTGACTTGTTTGTTCAGTGAAAAATACTTTAAGTGCAAATAAACATATAGTTCTCCAACAGGGAAGCAAACTTTTGACCAGGCTTTCTCAGTAACAACGATGACTCAGTGTAGTGACAGCAGTTTTTAGGATTCATACGTGTGCATCTCTAAAGGCCGGGTTCTGTTTTGGGTTCAGTCATGAGTATAATTCCAACAGAAAAATAAAGCAGGACGGTTAATACCCTCCCCTCTCTCTCTCTCTCCTCTTGTTGGCTGTCTGCCTCTTCACTGTTAAATAAAAGGTGAAAATGCCAATTAATTATCTTTTTTTAAAAATGATGTAATATCCAGTACCCAAGTACCCAGATTTGTTAAGATCTAAGTAAGTTTGGATGTTTACCGTTTCCTGCCTGTAGATTGCGAGGATGCAGTGCAGAGGGCTCTTGTAGTCTTTCCCCGCCTGGAGCCGTGTCTGGAGGAGAGAAAAAGGGCCGTGTCATTTGAAAAAAAGGCAACAAAAAAGATTAAATAGAAAACTGAAGTCTTCCACCTTTTTTGTAGCTAGCCTCTGTTCCATTAGCTTCAGCTGGACACTTAAGATTTTCTTATAGATAAAAGATAGTTTACTTTCATTTCCTCCTCACCAGAGGCTGAAAAATATTACTGGAGTTTTTCTGTAATAACTTCTTATATAAACACAATATTTAGTATCGTATTGGACAGTAACATTTGAGCTTTATAGACCAAACTTACAAGGTAAAAGATGATGCTTTTAATACAAATTTAAAATACTGCAGCAAACTAGCAAATGAGCCAAAACTGCTATGTACAACATATCATTTTCACTACGGATTTCTCTTTTTTCTGTATTATAAAATGAAAAAATTTAAAATCTTTGTAGCTGTACATCACTACATGTAGCTGTTAGAGTAAACAGAGCCTCTTCAGCATAAATAAAGTGCAGATTAGAATGAATTGCTCTTGCATAACAACAAATACACGCGAATGTACCATAAAGTACATACTTCAGGAGTCTTGATCAATTACAGATTTTTGTTCTTTACTACCGTCAGGACTAGGGCTGAACAATTAATCAAAATATTATAGGAATTACAATATGGCTAAGTGCAAAATCCAAAGTGCAGGAGCAGCATTTTTCTTGATTAAAAGGTCAGATGTGTCGCAACATAACATTATAAATGAAGCATTGTGGTGCTACAGAGATGCCCCAGCATACAAATCATATTCTCCACATGTAAGGGAACAGCACAGCAAAAATCCCATTATCATTTATATTACATTTTTCAGTGAAAACAAAATTCTAATTATCATTTCCACTGAAATCTTGACACTCGTCACAATATCTGTCAAAATAAAATAATCACAATATGTTTTGCATATCGTTCAGCCTTAATCAGGAGAAGACAGTGATGAAGTTTATGCCGCAGTAAAATTATGCATTAGGTCTGAAATACCTTCACTGTGTCCAGCGGATGGCCCACGACCACACTGGAAGCTCCTGCAGCCAAAAGAGAAATATAAATAGACGTAAGGGAAATGAATGCACAGCATACCAAAGGAAGACTGTTTTTGCTGTAAAGTCAAACTACTCATTAAGTTTATTTTTCCTGTTTCTGTCATGAAGTGGACTTTTGTTTTGTGTTGCACTTTAAACCATTACATGTTACTTCAATTAAATAGCCAGACAGTGAGAGAGATGTACTGAAACATCTCAGTAAATTTGAGTTTTGTGTTTCCTTCTTTAGAGTCCTTTGGGGGGGGGGGGGTTAGCAAGAGAGTAAGCTGCAATCATGAGGCCCTGGGGCAAAAATAAGCCATTGTGCCCTGATTAACCCCCTGTTCCCACTGTGCACTGTGTGTATCCCACTCCAATTACTCATCAAGAGCACACAGCACACTACACATGGCAACACATGGCTCACAGTATCTTGCTGAGAAACTCAGTTGACACCGAGTGCTACCAGGACTGTGTGTCATCTAGACTTCAGTAATTTGATAGACCATGAGTGAATTTAGGACTATGCACCACTTCATCATACATAATTTCTGTTGATATTGTGCTTTCATTGCGCACACACCAAAACCTACTGACGTACGTGAACCTGGCTGGGGCTGCTGGAGCAACTGCCTACTCTACCAACCCATTTTGCCTATTTGGAAAGCTATGAAAGACAGAACTGAAGCACAAACTGAAGAAAAAAATAGCTTCATTTTGCAACTGCTCCTATAACGCCACTCCCTGCAACAGTTCACCCTTCCGGCATGTTAAGAATTCTTTAGGCATTTTCAAATGCAACAATACAACTTCGCTTTGTTTGAGGCTTCCAAGTTTGTTGCCCAACTTGGACTTAAGTTAATTCATTTACTTAAATTCAATAGCAAAACAAAAAAGGCAGGTTTCTTCACATGTCACAAGTGAATGCATAAAGCCGTACGTTCCCACACTGACAAAATACTGATTCTGTGGAGCTCAAACTTAACCTCATGGTCACTTTAAAGCACATCGTGGAATCCTTTAATCTCTTTTGGATTTACTGCAACATCACCTTCTGATATTACTATTTTGTGATATTTTCTTGAACCTAAGTAAGAAAACAGAGTAACTGATGCGTTTGTGCACATTTAACAAAGCAGTCCAAAACTATAATGAGATGTGGCCCCTCATACTTAAGTGTAAATGCAGTTAATTTGGAGTTGTCCCTTGGGGGTCAACAGCAGAATAAAATACTTCTTTATTATTTTATTCACTGAATGACAATGAGAAAATGCATCTAAATGGCCCGTTTAGATGTTGCTTTCACCTTTCCACCAGCCATTTTTATGAATACAGACACACAATTAGTGAGTTTAGTGTCAAAACTTGTTGTAACGCACCCTCTACTGACAAAACAGCTGACAGTTTTATTGCACTTTACATGTGTGCTTATTTTAGACCACATTTTCTTTTAGTTGAGCAATAATAGATTTTGAGAAAGCTTGTCTGGTTTTACTTTTTCTTTCTTTCTTTTTTTTTTAAGTGCAGGCTAGGGCTGGACGATATGGCCAAAACTGTTATCACGATAAAAAGTTTCATATCTTTCGATTTCGATAATTATCACGATAAGTCAAATCAAATCGTTATTTCTTTCGAGTTTAAAGGCTGATTTTTGCTTTTGAGTTAAAGTTGAAGAAACCTGTTGGTTAATTGTGGTTTAAACTTTTCTTTATGGTCAACACTTGATGCCAAACAGCGGATCACTTCACAAATCTGAGGCAGAACATTCAAAACAATTCTGAAAAAATCTTTGTCAACAATTATGCATAAGTAAAATTAAGTATAATCTTTTTTTCAGTCCTTTTTCCTCAACAAAATAAACATCTTCATAAAAAAAACAGTTTTTATGATTCAAGTGAATAAAATAACATTTATTGAATATTTATTGAACATTTGTTGTATTGTTATTGAAAAAAATGATATTGTGATAATTATTGTTTTATTGTCCAGCCCTAGTGCAGGGCATCATTTTATAGCACCTTCTATATAAAATTTTGATTTTTACAGATCATCACCATCAGATTCTTTCTTTCAAAGAACACTTAAATATTTAGACAACTTCCAAATTTCACTTTTGTTTTTGTTGACATCTTTTAAATCTCTACATATAGCTCCCGCCTACATGTCTGAGTTACTAAGCCCATAAACCAACAAGCAGTATATCAAAGCCATCCAACCAAAATCTGTTGGCTAACACTGCGTACCAAACCTAAAGCAAAAGGTGGGAAAGGCTCTGTAAAGATTTCCCTTTCCCATTAGATCAGCTAAGTCTGTTTTTTTTCCTTTAAGTGAGTGGTTTTATACTTATACTTAATATATTTATGCTTGATTTTAATGTACAGCACTTTGTTTGAATAGATGCTGTACAAATAAAGTTTTACTTACTTATTTACACAGAGCTTAAATGTAACTTTTTAGTTTCATTTTCACAGAACCTTTAACTGACCCTGTCTCTCATTTGATCTGTACATGCAACAACTGAAATGTTTCAGAGTCTCTGCTTCTTTCTACTCTACTAAAGAAAATATCTTTACCAGCTACTTGTATACGTGTATAACTTTTTGATTTGAGAAATTAAATTCAAATGAGCTGCATCAAAGGGGTTCACTTATCACTAGCCCCCCCTTGTTTTTTGCTTTATGCAACTACAAATGATGCAGCAACAGCGCCGCTAGTGGACAGCAGGTATCCCACTTGAAAAGACGTTTTCTCAGTAAAATTGAATTTCTAAATAATCACTTCTGCAGCGACAGTGTCTGAAAGCATGCATGGCGGTGATAACGCGTTAGTTATTTAGTTCATAGGTCAAACACGAAAGGTGGGAGTGTTTTTTATCGGAGGGGGGGGGGGTGTTTGCAGACCCTCCATTGTTACATTGGACGTGACGTGGAGACGTGAACTTCTTGTACGAGTCATTTAATCCAAATAAACAATGCATTTGAGAAGCCACTGAGTGGATGGACTCACCTCCCACAGTGATCCACTGAACACTCTCGCAGAATAAAAAGCTGCCTGGAAACAAGGTTGTGTCACTCACCTCCGATCCATCCTGCAATAAAATCATCCAACCGAAAGTTCTTTGAAGTCTGCATCTTCAACTCAGAGCTGCTCTGTGCGTCCAAACTTCAGCCGGCTGCCTCTCATCTGTCAGCGAAAAGCGACTCTGCATCAGTTCTCAGCTGCAGGGATGAGGAAGACACCGAAGCTTCGCCTTTATTGATAAAGCAGCGAGCAGATCCGTTTCTGAGAGATCTTGGAAGTGTTTGCTTTGATTAAAAAAAAAAAAAAAAAAAAAGCTGCACACCAGGTTGGCAAGACAAGCCAATCAGAACAAAGTTCCAATCTGAGGGACAGCACGGCTGGCCAATCAGGTGTGAGCTGTCCATAGCCACCCAGCCTATAGTGACACCGTCATGGAAATGAGCCATGAGGACGAAAGATGAGCAGAAACAAAAAAGTTGAGCAGAAACACTTCCGCTACTGACAGACCGAGCCTGGCTTCACTCTAATGTACTATATACCCAGCTGTATTAAGTTGATCATATTTACAATTATCATGCCCACAATAATGATAAACAATTATAATTAGTCTAATTTTAGTTTTACAATAAAACATCTGAATCTTTTTTTAATCAAACAATAAAAGCATATATATTTTAATTTGTGAAAGCATAAGGAATAGTCATAAAGACTTTTGATTTAAAGTATTTGAATAAGAGGGTAAATCTTTTAGTGGATTCTAATCTGAGGGTCGAGGCCCCCCAAGGGGTCACGAGATTAATCATAATTAATTATAAGATGTTTAATAAACTGAGGAAGATAATGAAAGATGACTTTTCTGTAATATTCCCTTTTTTCATTATAAGGCTCTTTATAGCTGACAAAACAATCTCGCCTCAGCGTCCACGTGGCAGCTGATCTGGAGTTTTTGATCATATCTCAGGATCTTCATCAGCAGATGTGTTTGCCGTGTTGTCATGATATTTTGATGTTCAAATGAATTTTAGCACTTTATAGACTTCTTGTCCATGTTGGCTTAGAATCTGAGCTTTAAAGTTAATTCCTGACCTTGGAAACGATATCAGCTCAAGGTCCCTTTAGGCTGTCCTGGAGCTTTCGGTTATATCACATGATCTTCATAATTTACTCTGTTCCAAAAAAAAAAAGGGAAATTTATGCTAACTGGGAAAACTAGGAATATTGTGTGATATGACCGAGAACAGTCACTGCGAATGGAGCTTAAAGTGAGATTTTGTTTTTAACATGAAAAATTAACCAAATTATGAATAGCTTTGTCTCTTCTGGCCTCTAAAAAGTTTTTTAAATAAACAATCTTAGACAGAAAAATCACTGGTTGAACTTTTTACAACTCATAGACATTTGCAACCTGTGAGAAAGGACAATGATGAGACTTTTCGTCTTTGCTTTGTAAAAACATTTAGGACCTATTGTTCATGTCATGAACGGCAGATACTGTATCAAAAACAGCGACAAGAGGAATAGAATTATTATAAAATATAGTATTAGAAATGGTTTTCAACTCTGGCCTGTGTGTGAAGGAAGATTTTCTTAATAATTGTAAAGTTGAGTTGGGCTTTATTTTTTACCCCTGTGGTGACACCTTACTTCGAAGGGAAAAAAGCACCAACTCCACCTCTGAGGTCAGAGCTTTGGTCAAGGGCAGCGGCAGGAAGATTCCTGGTAGCTCACATAATATTTAATTTGCTAATACCTAAACCAGAGCACCTGGAGGAAAAACTCAAACACAAGGAGAGCAAACAAACCCAGTGAGGCATGATGGGATTCAAACTCAGGGTTTTTTCAAAATATCAGTGGGCTCTTGTACTTGCTGCTGTCTTTGTTTCAAGTGTTCTTTTGTATATTTTTAGTGTTTGGATGTAGAGCCCAGAATTGTCAGGTTATCTATATTTTAATTTCTTTGTGTTTGCAGTCTGCATAAAATCTTTTTTCATCAGCTGGCTAACTTGTGCCAGGGTGCAGCAACTTTTTCAAACTGGATATATTTGGCATAATGTTAAATACGGTGCTTTTATCTATCACAGAGGGGTTTTATACTTTCACTGTTAAAAGGGTGTGGCATAGACAGGGATTTAAGTGTTTGGCTTTTTGATGAAGAATAAAATGACAATATTTATTGATACTTTCTCTGGAATAAAGTGAACGTATATTCAGAAACCTATAAATGGTGTTACCGTATTGAATGGAAGCTGACCTCTAAAACACCACTGGGGTGGGTAAATCATTACAAACTCATGCTGCGCAGCCAATCGTGTTCAACCCCACCAAACTTTACTTTCCCTTCTAGTGGAAGGATGAATTTTTGAGAAATATGCACAGACATTAAAAAACATGAAGTCTTGGTTTTGAATACAGTCTTTCACTAGGTGTAAACATCATATACTGCAGCTTCTATGAAGAAATAAAGCTAATACAGAATATATTATAGTCAGATAATGTAGAATAAGATGATTTTTCAACTTTAAAGCTACTCAAAGGGAAAAAAAGGACATTAAGGGGTAGGGAAATATAGCCAACCTCTATACTATGGATGGCAGAGAACAAAGACAGCATTCATGTCCAGTAACCTGTCTGGTGTTTATGTCTTTAGATAAGCCTGTTATCAGATGAAAAAATGAAAAACTATGCACACAAAAACATAAAGGAGATGGGAGTGGAGATATGAGTCAGGGAAACTTGCCTGTAGCAGTTCAAATTTGTTGTACTTGCATTTCTGTGGAAATTTACATCTGTTATTTGTGTCTTATCACAGGGTGGAGTTTGGTTTGTCCGGAGATGGAGGAGACGTGGGAGGCATCCTCCACAACAACTGTGAAACATTAACGTCTATGATTTCATGGAGATGGCATGTGTTTACAGACAACTTAATTCTAACGTTAGCCTGTAGACCTGCAACATAACCGTTGCATAAATAAAAATCTACTGTACATACTTACTGAAACCCTAAACTACACATGTATTTTGGTTTCCTTATCATGGAGATGAAATGTACATCACAGCTGGTCTGTTTTGCTATAGACATGTCAGGCTCCCAGGATCCACCAGACACAATGGCCTTGTTCAGTCTATCAGCCCAAATCAGTTTTCTGGCATATCAAATTTTATCCAGATTGATTTCAGAAAGTCTGGGCAGCAAAAAGCCCACATGAAATGCAATTTCAGATCTGACAACCATGGGGAAATAGTTTGAGTACAACGATATGGTAACACTCAGTTCACATTCTTTTGCACCACTTCACTTTGGCACATGGTCATTTATACCAAACGGGTGCTTATAACCACCAATTCATCAAACAGAAACAGCTGTGTAGGAGGAATTCAACTGGGTGAGGTAACAAAGTGAGGGTGCTGAAGACAGTGTACTGTCAGAAGTCATACACCGTGGCAAGACTGAGCACAGTAACAAGACACACAGTAGTTCTACTGCATCAGCAAGGTCCCACCAAGGCAGAAATCTCGAGGCAGACGGGGGTTTCCAGTTGTGCGGTCTGCGATTTTTACAAAATCGGATCCAAGCCACATTTGGAGGTGGTCTGAAATGCAATTGGATTTCTACAGCTGCATCTCTGGCCACTCAAATCAGATTGCAGAGCCACTTGCAACTCCACCCGCTTTACCAGTGTTCAGTTTTTTGTATTATTTAATAAAAGGTGTTTGTAGATATTGTTGGTCCTCTACCTTCAGAAAATTACATCTAACTATTTAGAACTGCTCTTGGAATTATAGTTACTCTTTGAAGATCAAGCCTCTATTCTGCGCCTATGTAAACTGTTAACTGTGAAGTCAGAAGTTTGGTCAGATCTTATTATCATTTGACACCTCAAACACATGTTCTGTGTGTCTCCTTGAACCCTGTCTGTGAGTCTGACATGTATATGTGGTGTGTCTCGATTCTGGCTTCTGATTGGTCTGTGGGCCCAGGTGTCGTTGACATGGATGGTGCATGTGAGGTTGAGTTTACCCTCTCATCGAAGAAGCTAAGTGGACTGTACGGCGTGCAATGTACAAAGACAAAACAACGAGACAAGCTATAGGTCATCATGTTGGTAGAGTGGCAGTAAATATAGAAATGACCAAAATCTTTGGCCTTTCAATCAATGTAGAAAAGTTACAGAAACAAATGTAAATTCTTAATGACATAAAATACAATAAAAAGCTCAGGCCATCTCATCCAAAGACAAACTAAACTAGAAAGCACTTAGAGAGCACATACGCAATCAAGGCTGAACAATCGTCTAAATGTTCTCTGCATATTTGTGGAGAACACCTAAATCATGACAATAATAAACATATTTATGTAATGTATATGCAGGTGTCATCAGATTTGGTTGCAGTTGTAAAGTACAATTTATGACAAATAAGCCACACTTACTTTACAATTAGAAGACTGCGTTATGTACAACATTTAAAATACTAAATATTAGATGAAGTTTGTATTACGGAATATTGGCAAGTGTATAAAAGATCTAAAGTTTGTGAATAACTATGTGGCCCAAAATACTGTGTGTCGATTCGCTTTTTCCATTACACATTTGAAGATTTGTGAGTGTGTATTAGAAGTGCTTTTTCAATGGCCACGTCGTCAAGCAATTAAACCAAAGTTGACAGCCTGTTAATTGCAACCATCCCACAAACCATCCCTCAACTTGGATTATTAAAACATGGGCCATGGTTTCATGGTCTAATAGTTCTTCCTGCCTGCAAACTCTGAAGTTTCACATTTGGTCACTGGACAGCCTTGCCTTACAGTGCTGAGACAAAATCTGCAGAGGTTTGACTTCTACATCCAGGGTTTGTGGTTTAACATAATCTCTGAAACAAATCTAGGAGTTTTTCTCCACTTGTAAAAGGGTTTCAGCACGGTGCTTTTGAATAATGTCTTTCTCTCGTAGCGTCACTCGAATAAACACACATCGCTGTACTCGCAGGGGACAGTCTTCTGGATTGTTTCTGCTCAAGGGCACATTGATTACAGATATTTAAACTCACTGGATTTTACCTTCACTGATTTTTACCTTTAAGCTATCGCTGTCCTTTTACATTTGATATTTTCAATACTATGTTTTGCTAGATGTGCACTATTACCGGACCTTTATAGTCTACACAAACTAAGAGATGTCTGACATTTGTTATTGTGAATTATAAGACTGGAAAGATTTCACAGAAATTGTCTTTCTGTTCTGATTTGATATCATGTCGATCAGCAACAACACCGTTGCCCTGATTTGTTATGTCCTGTGTAAAGTGCGCTGACCTGTAATAAGGACGCATGGATCTGTTTGTGACGGAACACTGACCGACAAAAGCACATAATGTCTGTATTTGCTCAGGAGAGCCATGGTTTGCGTCATAACATTATGTGACTAGGGCATTTTTGGTGGATTTGGTGGAATTTTAGGGACGTTAAAATTAAAATTAAAGAAAAGAAAACACGATAACAGCCACAAAAAACTTGGTTAACACAGAAACTTCAAACACAAATGCTTAGTTTTACATTCTTCAAACACTGAATGGCAAAAATGAAATTATTTCTTTTCTATTGTAGTGCAGATAAGTCACTATAGTGCACCTGCTTTTAACGCATGACCTAAATTTACATATAAAAACACCAGAATGGAAAACCCAGAAATAAAACAAAATCTGAAATAATATAAAAAATTTTATTTAAAAAAAGGTGCTCGGTAGAAAAGTTGACTGATGGAAAAAGATTTTTTCAAACTCTAGATTTCACTTAACCTGCATCTTCTTCATCTAATGTACACAAAACAATCCTTTCTCAATTCCTGTACAGGCCTCTGCCTCACTAGAAAGACCAAAAAGTGAACATGCCAGGAAGAAAGTGACTGAACTTCACACACCCACTCAGCCAGATCAGTACAGCAATATACAAAGAACATATATATGTTCTTCTCCAGAAACTTACATTAAACACAATAATGCCACAAGCTTTAATTTTAACGAGGGTCAGACAGGAAAACTATCCCTGCTCCTGTGCATGTTAGACGAGTTTCGGGAAAAAGTTAGACAGATGTAAGAGAAAAGAAGTTTATAAGCTTTATGTCATAAGTGAAGAATAAAGGAATCATGCAAAGGGAAAGAAACAAAAAAACATCAAAAACAAACCAGAACATGACTCGTCTGCTGACACTAGGGGGCAGAATAAGTCCATCTTTGAATGTCAGGAGAGGGCCATTAATTCTCCCTCTGTGCTCGCTGCCTTTTCAATGTCACAGTTTCAATTACGGACGACCTTTTTGCCTCACGTGGCAGCATTCATGTCGTGGAACATGCGATTTCGATGGAACTCCTAAAGCAGCACAGTAAATATATCTGACCTCAGATCAGATACACGCAATGAAAAATTACACTGAGCCTGGAGTTCTGGAAGAGCGCCATCGATTCAAAGGTCTTGCTGCCTCAGTGTTTATGGCTTCATACCATACAGAAATGCTTTTGTAGCAGCAGCCACTGCACTACAAAACAAAGCTAATAAGACATGTTGCACTTCACCCATGCATGGCACTTTAAGCTTTTGAATGTGTGTAAAGCACTTAGTCACAACTTTCTTTTGAGTTCTTTAACTCTTTAATTTAACTCTAGAATGCTGAATCTCCCATCTGCACAACAAATTTACCCATGGGTAGTAATAAAGAAACATTGAACCTTGAACTATCACACAGCTGTGTGAAGATGGTGTAATGTGTTTTTTATATAGAAATACCTTTATTGATAGAAAATGTGCAGGTCGTTTTTAAAAGATGCACATAGCCATGCACATACAGTATGTGTATGTATATGGGATTGTTAAAAATTGCATCTCAACTGTAAAAGCGTGTGTTTTACTGAATAGATGCAAGACAATAAACAGAACTCAAATGCCCAGGGGTGCTGAACAACAGAAGTATATAGAGTACATTATTGAATGTTAGAGTTTAAGGTTCAGTGGGCTTCATTATCTAAAACAAACAGGATTTATATTCATGTCCAAGTCATGTTTTTTGTGTGTGAATGTGTTCCAGCTGAATCTGAACTCTGTTATACTGCTGCAACCCACTAACATGAAAAGTGTGATGTGAATAATTAGGAGGGGGACCATAATCCCTCCAGCTACAGGAAACAACCCACAAATCACAAGGGATTATGGGTAGAAGGAAATGGATGTAAAACAAATTGAAGTCTGGACTGATGTTTATGTTCCCTTATTACTTCATTTGTTCATGTGTTCATGCTAAGAACCAAAAGTAATGAAACACAAACTATTATTAGCTCATGACACATAGACTGGTATATGGTATATACTGTATATTGGTTGATATGAAAAAAAAAACCCTACAGGAGCTCAGATAATAAAGAAAAAGAACTTAATGGACCCTGTACGCAGGATAAGCGGTTGACGATGGATGGATGGAATTTAGAAAGTATTCTGATGACATTGTTTGTTCAGTGGAGTCCATTGTTATTATACTCTGGATCATGAAAACTGGCAGATCAGCACCACAGATCAGCCTGATCTCACAGGAAATTTGTACAGAATTGACCAAAAATAAATGCTTTTTCATCAGATATGAATCAAAATAAGTTATATATACGTATAACGTTGCCTTCCTGCCTGACTATTGTCTTATTTTGGATTTATTTTTAAATTATACCTCATTCAGTCTTTCAACCAGCTAGCAGGGGAAGGAGGCTTTGTGTATTTTCCCAATTAGAGAAAATCAGAAATATCTGCTCAGCTAATTTTAGGAACATATGAATACCATTTGTGTCCTATAAGACAACAAACTGTATTTCCTTCTCCTGTCTTTTCATCTTCCTATGCTAGTATATTATTTTGCCTTTTAAATGTATTTTGAATATTGTTCTTGTATGATTGGATAGGAGCCAATCACCTGCAGGAGCCGGTAGCTGGTCAACCAATCGCCTCCTCATCCCGGAACACACCTGTTTTCAAACATTTACACACCTGTCACATGTCATGCACACATTCAGTGGTGGAAAGAACACATACAGTACATCTGCAACAAAGTACGGCCACTATAAATGATGAGTCAGATTCTGATTAGAAACCAAATATGGCTGCTTTTGGCTCTTTGTCATTTACTGTGTTGTTAGATATTTTAAGTGCACTATGTAAGGATAATTTCAACAAGTTCATTGTAACATTAGAAATATTTTTGTGAAAATGAGCATTTGTTAATTGAATGAGTGATGTGACTGTGAAACAGGCTGATACCGGACTCATTTTCTTTGTACAGAAATTTTAAAATGCATGGCAACAGTCCAGAACCAAATTTAATTTCACTCTGAGATGAATGCTAAATAAATTCAGCACGGGCTCTTCTGTGGAGCTCCTCTCCGTCCAGTCCGAGTAATCGTCAGAAACAGGAAAAGGCTCTTTTCATGAATTCTATTAACATCTACTTTCTAAGACTTTGCAGACCGGGACCCAAAAATGAGGTGCAGGCTCATTGCTGCGAGGCCCCTACATGACAAGGATAGAAATATGTTTTAATGAGCCTGAGTCCTGAGGCGACAGAGTAAATTTTTTATTTGAGGCCAAGGCTGTGAGACTTTAAGAATCCATAGAAATGAGGTCTTAAAAGACATTCTTTATGTGTTGAGATAAACAACTTACAGTTTTGCTATTTGTTGAGAGGTTTTGGGGCAAAATTTAGCCTTGTGGTGGCAAGAGAAGAAAGTCGTGAGGTTACCAAAACACAGGATTCACCCCCCCAGGACCTTGAATATAAAAAGCTAATTAATGCCAATCCAGCCAACACTTTTTTTCCGTACAATGTCCACATTTGAGGGTGGTGCCAGAGCAAAACGCATGGAGTGTCCAAAGGAACATGTGTTAATTATTTAGGGAGAGCAAATGTGGTCAATACAATTTGTCCAAAGTTACTTGACCATTAAATTTGAGTATAACTATTGCACAAATGTAATTTATGGCCTGATGACTGTGCTAAAGGAAAGACCAGAGGGCCACTAAAAACACTAGAATTCAATCTCTGACTCCTAACAACAACTGACAGTGTTTGATCACAACTGAATAAAATAATTTCTTGATTAAAGATATGCTGTGAAGATTTCTCAGTGTTTGTTATGGGCATTCCTTATTTCACCGTCCTATGAAATTTATATAATTGAATAAAACTTATGTCAACATGTAGTATTTCAGTATTCAGCTATTCTAGTATTCATTAAGGTCTTCATTCAGGGTGCCCCATTTTAGGCATCTGTTACATAAATTTATTATACAATAAGATATTTTTGAACAGTTGTTTGGGAATTACAGGAGAACCAATCAGGCAGCCACTGACACACTTCTTAAATGGGTCCCGTTGTCTGACTTTAAATCTTGCTCTATTTATTTAAAGATACTATCATTATTTTGACTCTGTTAGGGTGTTTATTAGGTTTAAAGTTGTTGCATAATCTATAATAATGTATTTTGCTTAACAAAAAGCCTCCACTCCGCAGGCTATGTCGTCCAATTACAATTAAGTATTGTGAGGACCTTAAGGGCTTCATATTTTTGATGGTGGACACCATATGACACTACTTCACATAAGCAAGTATTCTTGACTGTTGTATTTGAACTATTGCATTTATTTGCAAAGTAATAAACTTCAGCTCTTCTCTTTAGGTAGAACATTTTATTTGAAAACAAAATTAGGAAAAAAAAATTTAAATTGTTGCTATTTGTTGTCCTCAATTAAAATAAAAATAAATTGTATGTCAGATGTCTTGAATGTAGTTGAGGTTTTTGACTTGTACAATGCCTCACATTATACTACTTTTTCTTCCTTACTGAGGTCAGTAGATGTAGATCCAGTACCTGAACTGTTTGAGTCACCGAACATCAGATCAGTTGCATAACCAACCCTGAAAAGGAAGCAGCTGAACAATGGACCATTATAAAAAGAGCACTGATCCCTGTGACCCAAAGGCTCTCAGAGAAAGGTTAAATGTCAATCAGTGATTGAATGGAAGATGTAAAAGTTTAAATCAGTGAGAACTGCTGATTTTTATTTTTTGTCAGCTCTGAGTGCAAAATCAAAGACGATAATCTATTAATTTGAATGATATACCTAACTTTCTTCTGGCTGAACTGGACTTGACCGATTGTCATACAGTTCTATTATTTATCTATTATTTATTATTTACCTTAGAAATAAATAGGCGAGGCACCAATTAAGAGTATAAAATCGAGTTCAGGCACGTGCCCCTTCATGACATGGACACACTTATTCATTTGTTTCTTCACTGAAGAAGCCAGGGTGTCAACATCTTCTACAAAAGGGTTGCAAGGTGCCATCTAGCTCAGCCGGTAGAGCACACACCACACGTAAAAGGCTGAGTCCTTATCGCAACAGTCCGGGTTCGACTATAGCCTGTAGCCCTTTGCTGCATTTCATCCCCTCTCTCTCCCTTATTTCCTCTATCCTAACCAAAATAAAGGCAAAAATGCCCCCTAAAAATATCTTTGGGATAGATAAATAAATAAATTAAATAAAAAGGGTTGCCAGGTTTTCAGAAAGGTCTTTAGGGAACCTCTCAGGGAGAACCTAATCTTCTCAAGCCTAATGTACTGCAGACTCTCGTGAACCCATCTATTATGGGTAGGTAGGGAAGGTTCTGTCCATTTAAGGAGAATAAGCCTCCGAGAAAGCAGAGTGGTAAACACACTAACTTGATGTGTGGCTTTGGCTACATTGAGCATTTGGTAAAAAAAAAAAACAGGTGAGTATTAATAATCTGCAAATGAGGGAAAACACCTTCAACATAAAGGTCATCAATAGACAGCAGACCTTTTTTTAAACTCAAAAACAAGTTCAGGTTAATGAGACCTGCAGCCATAAATAGCAAATTGAAGTTCAAAACTTATGTTCACGTGACATTGATAAAAAAAAATTAGGTGATTATATATGTATTGTTATGGGTTATTATATTCAGTTTTAATGGGGTAGTCATTTTGGACTGGGAATACTGGGATATTGCAGGCAGCGGTTTTCAGCAAACAAGCTCTGATGAACTCACTACACTAGCTGCTCAGCAGCAAACAGCAGACACTGTTAGAGACCATCTGGTGATGAAAGTGGAGCATTTAGTAGCTAAAGCTTACAGGAGAGTAGATACAGGACTTAAATTCTCAAACTCCAATGGGAAAGTTTGTCTTCGTCAGCTGGATGTGAAAGTAGGCAGCTGTGCCTGGAAATTACATTTACAGTGGGTACGGAAAGTATTCAGACCCCTTTAAATTTTTCACTCTTTGTTTCATTGCAGCCATTTTCCAAAAATCAAAAAAGTTCATTTTATTTCTCAGTAATGTACACTCAGCACCCCATCTTGACAGAAAAAAACAGAAATGTAGAAATTTTTGCAAATTTATTAAAAAAGAAAAACTGAAATATCACATGGTCATAAGTATTCAGACCCTTTGCTCAGTATTTAGTAGAAGCACCCTTTTGATCTAATACAGCCATGAGTCGTTTTGGGAAAGATGTAACAAGTTTTTCACATCTGGATTTGGGTATCCTCTGCCATTCCTCCTTGCAGATCCT